>NW_020170428.1:563302-564851 GCF_000524195.1 Echinococcus granulosus
ATTCCAATAGGAGTTAAGCAGATCTGCCTACCTCTTTGTCATTGGTTGGATGTCCGCCATCCAGCCAATCAATTTATGATCTTCTCCACATTACTTCCAAACCCATTCAATGATTTCTCCACCTGTAATCCTCACTGCTATACCAATCTCAACACAATCACTTGCAATAAAGTGCGCAAACCGTCAAGCCTTCGGCTTCCAACCTGTGCAACTGACCCCATGGAGGAGCTACCCCACTCAGTCGGTCAGCTGCGTGACCCCTCTACCCATGACTCATCAATCCGACAGGGCTTGTGACACTGCCACAAAATCACTCAAGTCAGCATGCCATTCCACCACTGCGTTCATCGCCAAGTGCATCCTATCTCAGAAGCCTACATTCTAAGCCGCATACCTCATGTCCCAACTCACTTTCACCTCGCCTCCAGTGATCACCACTGTCACTCATTCCACCTTCGTGGGTGATCGCTTTGTACACGATCAACAAAATGGGAGATCCATGTCGAGGAAGTGGGCCAACACCAAAGTGAATACAGAAGAAAGCACACCGGCATTTATTTGGTTGGGGTTGACTGCCTAACTGACTGACTGACTGACTGATTGACTTGACAGTAGAATGATGCGTCTTTGGACTCTCGTCACGCCACCAACACCAATCGTCTCCCATCTCTCCTCCACACCAATTACCAAGCAGCCCAATGACCTCCTCATTTCACCGCACTGCTTGTCCACTTAACTCCCGTGCCACATCAGTGCTGGTGCAGTGAGAATGATGCACCAGCCTTCCCACATACTGCGATCAAGCAAACCAAACGTCTACATCACTCGGATAGTCAGTCAGTGGATAGGAAGAGGGCGAACAACCTGCAGAACAACAATTGCTACTTGACTGCTTCACACCGGATCGCATTTCCCCATTTCGCTTGTGGTAGCGAGCAACTATGCAGCACAATGTGTGGTGATGAGTGAGGTGTTCTGCCGTCTACAGCGTTCTAACTGAATCTCCACACACCTCTCGGTATTTACAGGACACTTCAAGCACATGACACCAACAGGACGCTCATCCACTCAGGTGCATATTGTAGGCATCTGTCCTGGGGCCATTACCACCGTAATAGCTCCAGTCCACTGCACACCACTCACACTTCTGTGAATATACAACCAGTTTGTCTAACACCTGCCCAACCCCACCTGTCTACTCGGCGACACATCATCTCGCATGAATTTGCACAAGACACGAGCCCGTCTGCACCATCTGCGACAACAGCACAGTTGTCTTGTAGAAGTGATTGGGACTTCGAGAATCGAGTACACATTAGACATCAAGACAGCTTGTTTCTGGTGAAGTCGGTCGTTTTAGGATGATTCGCACATACGGACACACCTTTCCACACCAAAAATTGGCACAAGTCAAGCAAACGATGGGATGATGAGAGCAGTGTGGAGGGTGGAAGGTGGCCATTTTGGGAAGTGAATTGCCCTTTCCACTCCTTTCAACTCCATCTCTTTATTCATGCACTGAAACATCCTGGTTTTGCGTGAACACCCT
>NW_020170428.1:564951-577358 GCF_000524195.1 Echinococcus granulosus
GGTGTACTCCCACCAACAGCAAAGCCTCACTCCTACTTGTCATATTTCTTCAACGACAGCCTAACCACCATCAAACACCAAGGCAAGTAATTAGGGTTTCCTCAGGATTGCGAATGGCCAGCGAAGCACACCGAATGTGGAGCATCACCCGACCTTAATGGGAGCAATATTCTCCACCTTGCGTTATCTTGAATTTGGAAGGCCCTCCTGATTGCCAGTTCTTCATTCTACCTATTGGCAGTAGAATAGCATTTTAAGCTCCTTTAAGCTCACTCATCCCACAGCCCTTCAACTTAATTTGATGTGCCCGATTATGTTTTTAATTATAACTCAAGCTTCATGCTTTTTACCTTTTTCTAGGAACAGATCTACTTCTATGTGATTCTCCAATAGAGGCTTCTGTTTAATTGGCTTCGCTAAACAATAATAGCAGAGGGCTACCTTTTACTGATGGAGTAAAATATTCTTTGTACATGTTTAAAGCAGAACGAGATGGATTTTTTAAGCTGATGAAGTATTGAATTCCCGAAGATGGCCACTGGGAAATAAAGTCTCCATTTTCCCAGATTTCTTGGCTTGCCCCCCCTTTAATAAAATCAGCTCTCATTTATACAACCCTTTCTGGACGAGTTTTACTTAAAATTTTATGCCTTTCAAATTTAAAGAGAATAAGACGGTTGAAGAAGCACCATCTGAGGCCTATTGGAGAAGGATGATAAGGGTGAGATGGTATCACCAAGGCGGTGCATGCCCTTCCCCTCCAAAATAGTTCCCTTTTTAAGAATCGCAAATTAGGGGAGGAGCTTTTGCAGCTGTGTTCATCAAGCAAACAGGTGAAACAAACGCCATTTTTTCAAGGCTAAAAATAGGTAGCGATAAAGATTTCCTCAAGTTTGGACTGAGACACATCTTCACGTTTAACAAACCATGGCGTGTGTTTTACAGATCGTCGTTGCATTAGGCTGGGCTGAAAGCTAAACCCCGATGTTTTAATTGAAAGATACACAAATGCCCTGTGGCATGCTTTCATGGCTGAACGTCTAAAACCCCTGGGTGACATTTTCGGATTTACAGGAAGGATTGTGACCCAAATTTACCATTAGATGCCATTGACATTTTTTAAAGAGGCAGATTTTATTGTCTTTGTCTTTATTGGGAGCATGGAGCTAGATGTTTTAAAAGGTGAAGGAACACATATATGCATTATAATTGCACCACACCATTCCCGTTACCGTTTGTTTAGAATAGTATCGGACCAGTTATGATGACTCCCTGTGTAAAAATTTAGGTTGTCAGTTTGTCTAGCCTGCAACATGATACACGTGAACATACCTGTCAACAACTAGGCACAGATCATGTTTTAATGCACTGGATCCACTCCACCATTTGGGTCGGGTTCATGAACATGAGGAGCTTTAACAGGGTGACCCATATTCAAGCGAAGCCGAAAAGTAGTGTACCACATCTCTGATGTGGAGTTTTTTAACAAAGCCCTGCTAGTGCCGGTATCAGATATCCCTGCAAGTGTAAATACAGCGGACTCTAAAATGATATTTTTGACGTAGAAGTGGATTGAATGACCTTGGCTCAAGTTGAGACGGTTGCCAAATTTGGATGTGGAGGTTCATTTCGTTATCATGCTTTTTGTGAATCTCTGATGATTGAACAGAGGAATTGGAAATGGGTGGACTGTAAGTGCAGTGATTTACGATGGGTAGAAAAGTTAAAAGCTGGTTTAAATATGGTCGGATAAATCCATTAAGGGTAACAGCAATCCAGGATAAATGATTGCATTTAGGAGGAGTGTATTACCGATAGATGGGTTGGATAATGTTCAAATGGATCAGGGGCAAGTGACTTGATCAAAGATGAATGAATGAGTCAAGGCAAAAGTAGTTGGTGAATCGGACATTGATTGATAACCAAAGGATGGATGGACAACAGGGAGCTTAGGTGTTGATCAAGAATGTTGAATAATTGAAACTTAAAAAATTTTTAACAGATTAGAGCTGAAAACCAGAGAAGGATGATAAATGAGTCTTAGACAAGCAGATGCGAAGAAAAGAGTTGAGGAATGAATCCGAAACGTGTGCTTGGACTTAAGATGAAGAGATGGGTGAGACATTGGTTAATGGGTCGTCAAACTACAAAAGACCAGTGCATCAAGATAACGGTACTCCGACTGCCTGCCAATACAGTTATTTAAGCTGCTTCCATTGGCCTTGATCACCACCGACGTGGCATCATTGTTAGAAATTTATGTCACATCAACCAACTGCATATCTTCCCTTTTATGGACTCAGTTAAAATTCTTTCCAAGCTTATCCATCCTACAATGTGGTCGAACACTACCGAATCAGATTGTTGCCTTTTTCTTGACACGTCAGACTTGTCATTCTCTACAACGAAGACCACCTATCAGTGTCACAAGAGTCATCGATGCTAAATGGACGACTCCCTGCCGCAATCTGTACGGTCTCGTTAAAATGCACAAATGAGACACCAACATGACAGCAAGTTACTTCATTTTATCGGAAATTCTCAAAAATACAGCCATCCACCGACCAATGGCTGCTGTACTGGCCTACTGTCCACAGAAAAGGCTTGTCAACATCACACCCTTGTCCATGTGCATGTATTGCAAGGCCTAGATATGCCTAAGTCCATTAGTATTGGGGTGGAGGTGGGAATGGGTTCCCTTCATTGGGCCCCCTTCAATTTTCCTGTCACTCTAAAGTCGCATGCAGAAGATTTCCGCTGACGTGAGTCGAGCTTTTCCTCCATAGCTACAGGAGGCTCCTGTGGTGTGGAGCCTTTGGAGACGGTTGGTTCTGCGGTGCCACAATTTAGAGGTCAAAGCCAACTGTCTATGCCTTTGACGATGCATGATGCTTCGAAAGAATAAAATGCTAAACACTTTCAGTCATGTCCAATGTGAGTAATGGTGAAATAATTCACCTGCGTAGACAGAAAAGTGAAAAAATACACTTTGCCCGGTGAGCATCGAAGTCTTTCAATTTGTTCCTCACCACTTTCAAGTATTCAATAAGTGTGCCGTTTGAAAGAGGGTTACTTGTTGAATGGTCGACGGACAGAATTGGCTTTTGTACTCCAAATTTTTTTAAGCTAATTAGTGTTTCGGTGGTTGTCACCAAGTAATCCCCTCCCCGGCACTATACCTTTAGGCCATGGACCACTTCATTCTCAGAAGACTATACATGCTTTGTGAAGTGTGTGCATGTGTTTGATACACTAAAGACGTAATTATTCACCTGTTGAAAGCCAAACAACAAGTGCTCTTGGGATCAGCCTACTGGAATTAATATATCTTGTAAGTGTGTAGGAAGAACTTCTCACTTACCTCCAGAAGGAGCCTGGAATGGGATTTTAAAAGGACATCACAAGCCCACCTAACTCATGCTTAACAGAGCCACCTTTTCCTGTGAAGAGTACAAAGATGTCTATCCAACCTTATCCTCCGTATTCACCAGAGGACTGACATATTTTTTATGATATCATTATTTGATAACCATCTAATCGCATTACGAAATGGAAGTTGGAGGTAGGGAGATAAAGGGCGGCTGGGGTTCGGTTCTATGCTCCCATGAATGGAATGCTTGATAAAGTGAAGTTTAAACCTAGAGTTGAATGGAGATTTTGACAATAAACGACCAGAAGAATAAAGCAGCTCTGAGGCAAATATACCTCAAAATTTAATTATCCCTTTTACGAAACCTCCCGAATTTAGTTCCTCGCCTTGTCCTTCCATCTACCCATTCATCCATACAGCCAGCTAGCCAGCCGGCCATCTTTTTTCCTGGAGGCACAAATGATTGATCAACAATCCTGAAAATGATATCCTGAATTGTTGTTTTTTGATTTTCTGCAAAAGTTCTTATGCAACGCATTCTGTACGGAAAATTTACTTCTTGAATAAGTTCCTCTGGTCCCTATACGTACTTTCTAAACAAGCTCCCCACCCCCAGTGGACTTCATTTGGGATATTATGCTTCCAGTGACATTGCAGACCTCTTTGTGTTGTCATTACTTCATCATATATATATGCCCAACTAATTTGGCGTAGACACTTAATTCATTATTTTGTACCTTTTGTGGCATTTATAGTCTAGGTCCTTTGACCATTCTGTTCAATTCTACAACGGAAGTCAAAAACTTTCAGGAGCTGTCGCGTTGTCATAGCTACTCCCCTATCACCAGTGGAGTGCTGACTGCACTCCACTTCGTCTTGCCTGATTATTGCAAGGGTGAGCTCCTTCTTTTTGGTGAAGTGAATGACATTTTGGAGGATTGATGGGTTATCTTTAGGAAGAATACGGCGCTGATAATATATTGTCAAAGTACAATAAGATGGGGGTATGTACTGAGGTATGCAGTGAGCCAATATACTGTAGGGAGCGATAAGTTCGGTTTGTACTAAAAGAATGAACTCCAAGTCCCGGTATGACTGGTAAATCAAACTGCACAAATTTTCAACGCTCACTTCTTCAACTAAGAGACTTCTACGCTTGACAAGGCAAGGAAAAATGATCTTTTTGCTTGTCATCATGATGAGGCTGCTACAACCACTCGTAAAAATTTGTCTGTTTTAAAAAGAAAACCATGTAGAGCTTTCATGAAAGTTTAACTGAAATAAATGCTAGCGGGAGAGGAGGTGCAGTAGCAGCAGAGGTTGGTCGTGTTTAAGCTTGTCATTTGATCACTTTTGCAGTTTATGATAAAATTAATGGTCGAAAGGCCGATTAAGGCTTGTTTTCGTGATGTACTTAACGAAGCGGACTTTTAGACCCCCCTGTTTTAAACCACCATCTTGGTGTCATGGTGCCGCGACCATATCTACAGCCTAGTAATCTTTTTCCATACTAATAGGCATCCCTCCTTGCCACGATTTTTGGAAAGACTTGAGCAACTAGGTTATGATAATAACGAGACCTTTCGGCTATTAGGATAGGCCCAGCCATATTCCACCTTCCAGAACGGGTACGTTGTCATAAAAACAACTGTTAAAAACACGATCTTTTCACCTCTTTTGCACGAAATAAATAAACAGTTTATTATCTTGCACCTATTAAGAAAAAGCCTATTAAGTAAGCCATGCGCAGGCTAGAGAAGTTCATTTACATGCATCAGAATCTGACCTCAGCAAATGATTCAGCTGTAGAGAGACGTGTTTACATAGTAAAGGTCTCCACTGCCTACTAGAAGTCAAAACCTTGGGGTGCCGGCTGGCCTACCCTCAGAAAACTTACGCCCTCTGGACCAATCGGCGAGTGGCAGTATTAGTCACGCCTGAACGCGACACGCACACGCACGCACGTTCGCGAGCGCACTGTTTGAAAGTGGACACCCTCATTTTGGCCAGGTGGCTATCGCTGGCTTGCAGGCACACAGCAGGCCAAGGGATCTGGTGGTGTCGCCTTCCAGTGGAAAAAGGCATTTAGGACTACTCAACTGCTGGTGGATTACTACCTCTTCGTGTACGCAAAGTCATTAAAATAAGGTTGGTTCCTTTACCCCCTTGGTCCGCCTTACTGACCAATCGATGTACTGAAAATGGAATTACTTTTTTCCTTCTTTAAAATTTCCCCATTGACTGGTAATTGGAACTCTGAGTAATGCCAAAGTGGTATATATTTTTTCGTTTGAGACGATTTAATAAACAAATCATTGTCTTTTATTTTGACAGATTTAAGGACCCAAGTCAGATACGTGAATTTTAAAGTGTTTATAACTTGTGAATTTGTAATATAAAAATTTGATAGTTTTAAAATCCTAAATAAATCCCTGTTGGGCAGCAGTGATCGGGATTTTGTATTAATGGATTCCCTTTGTTTCTGTTAACACGTTCTGTAAGAGCATCTCGGAGGCAAATCGTCCATCCTCTAGCCAAGATCATTCTACATTTACTTTTTCTGTCTAATCTATTCACGACGTAGTTTGTTGCAACCATTTATCAAAAAATGATGAAAAACACATGTCGCACATTTGGAAGCGTTAAGGCAGATGAGAAAACTGGAGCGTCACACATAAGTGACGCTGGAGGTGAGCGTGCTAATTGCTCCGATTCTTTTTTCAGATACAGTTGGCTTCAAGGTGCTTTGTTCATGCCAGTAATCTGATGATTTCCGGTATATTTTTTTCCCGGTGCAGTTAATAAAGATCGGATCCCGTTTGAAACGAAGGAGTTGTTTATCAAACCCTTTTCTATCCAGAAATAATGGTTCTGCACATTCTTCCGGGAGAAAATAGGTGTTGCATAAGTGTGAATTTGGGTAGCGACTCATCTGGGGCTAATCGGAGATGCCATTTCCCATCAGAAGTTTGGTTAGCTTTCCATATATGTGATTGGGATCTATTTGATTGGCTTCCACCAAGACTTGTCCAGTTGGGATAACTCGTTACTCCCGAACTAATCTGTCAACAGCTGTGTAGTTCTACGGTACTAGAAATATTTAGGGCGGCTTTCTGAAAGTAATGCACCTTTAAACGCAATATCACCAGAATGCAATAATTTAACCATTGCAGAGTGATGCACCCTGGTATCGCATACCGCATCACCTCGAAATGCTTATTCAACAAATGCTGCACAGTAAAACTCCAATCCCACCCCCCAGATTCGACTGATATTCGACAAATATGAGTTTAAAATAAAGTAGATGACCCGACTAAGAGTGCTGCACCGATGAGCCGACTCCAATTTACGCCTAGTGGTGGGTGTATACAAGCAACTGCCGTGCCGAAAATCGCATGAATTCCATCACCTGTAGTATTTTTGCAGTATTTTAAAGATATTTGTAAGTCAATATTATCTGCATGACCTGTTTAACAAATCACTCAACCTCATAGCCAAGGCCCTTGTCGCTCACGCTATGCAGAATTTGGGTGCCAACGAACCAGTAGCGATCCTCCCTCTTACAAGCTGCAAATAACGCGCCCAATCAATTACCTAATCTGATGTCGCGATCTGCCCGCTATCTTTGCACACGATCAGCACGGTGCTTCATAGATTACTTAAAATAAATTGTCAATGATGTAGGACAATTGTTTTCCCCTCTAGAATCAGTATTTTTTTACTTTACATTTACCGGGCGAACTGATTTAACTAAGCCTTAACAACGTGGGGTATGTTTTAATTAAAGGTTACAGGTGTGAATGTAGTTAAGATTTTTTGCCGCGAAAGCAGTCAAAAAGTCATGCCATTTGTTTTGTGAAATTAGTCGCCTATTTTAGTTTGCAAAATTGCATTCTTTTTGGGCTGACAGAAGGCAGAAATGGTCGACACAACATTTACTCGAATCTAGGCTAACGAAGACAAAAGCTGTTCCGTTTGGCTTGAAATACGGGAAAAAATGGCAAGGAGATGTCCAAACACCGGGCCAACTGATTCTGCAGCACTATGACGGGCCCGTATGCGATTGGAGGATATATATATATTGTTTAAATAAATAAAAAGTAAATTTAAAGACGTTCGCGCGTGGGTTCTGCAATTGTTCCCAATTTCTTAATCATCCGGTAGAAAATGAGGACTTATTTGCTTATTTAACCGAAAATAATGTTTGTAACTGCACCCTTCACCTATTTGACGGCCTGCCCGATCGGAAATTAATGTCCAGAGTCGGATCGAATGCGAACTAGTTCTTGTTTTAGACTGTGACATGTTAGTAATATGTTTAGAAGCACAAAACAAAACTGTCATTTAAACAAGTGGCTAGAATGACCTGCTTCTGGGGTGGGTTAACCATCACGGATGCTTAGACGTCTCCCTGTTTCCTCGCAATAACGAAAAACATGGGGTCTCAATATTTACCAAAAAGTGGCTAGGACAATCCACCAATGCAAGAACAGTACCATTTTTTTGGCCCTACAAGTAAATTTGGACATTTTTAAGGAGTCCAACTACTATATCATATTTGGATTGGTGATACGAACGTTTGATCATGTGATCATCGCGCTAAGTTCTGACCTTGGAGGTGTTCATTAAGTCAGCAAATCGAAGAACAAAGACTGGATCATGCTCTTGTTGTTTTCAGTCCAGCTAGCAGTAGCAAATTGTTGTGAAGTTGAGATATGTGTCAGCCTACCGGTGGCACCGTGCTCTTCATTGTGTTCCCTTATTTCTACTCCCTTGCCAACAAGTGTCGATTGGACCTGGTGGAAGTGATTCAAGCCTACTTGCTTTTACAAATTCGTCAAATGTTTGTAGCATTTGGCGAAGGTACAGTATGCGGTAGTAAACCCTGACCTCCGGAAACAGTCGGATTTGATGGCGAACAATCCTCCATTCTTCATTAACAAGGACTAATTATGCGTCGATTTTGGCATGAAAAGTAAGTAATGCGATAATCACGCATCAGATAGGAATTTCCCGTCATGTTCAACGTAAAGGGGGCGGGGGGGGGCCAATCAAATAAATTCCGCCCACACGCATTAATAGATGGCAGTTTGTTATCCTCTGCTCCTTTCGCCTCATAAAAACACGATGTTTGTGAATTGCTTGATGACTCAACCTCCTGACAGGAAGTGGCTCTTGTACTTTAGCGTTAGAATGTGATGGTCTGTGGAATGTAAATTTCTTGCTACAGACCCAACAAAGGCACTCAAAATCCATCTTCTCCATGTAACTCGAAGTTTATGCGTGAAACCTTCATTTGCATCTCTGCCGTTTTCTTCAAAAATTACCAGAACTGGTCAAGCGGTCAAAAGAAGTCCGTACTCCTACTCCTACAAGACTGCAATACCTCGCATCCCACAAGCTACACACGAGATCTCTAAGAAGTTAAACAGAAAGGCTTTAATATTTTGCGAAAATGTACCCAAACTAATAGTTTATTTCCTTCCCTGCAGCTGCTAAGACAGCCATATTCCCGAGCAGTAGTTGACAAAGTTGAACTTCTGAAGTGGCTTAATTTAGGGGGACGTAAATGAATCGCTTTTCTCGCTTCTTGTCCAGATGCCGAAGGCTTCCAGTCATGGTCGAGGCACCAGCATCACTGCATCCAAATCCATAGTTTGCCAACAGACATCCACCAAAACCACAACAATATCGGCAAATCTGATTCGTGCAAGGTCTTCCACCATCCATGCCAACAATTCCACATTTACCACACGATCTTCTACCCAGCTAAATCACAACGAAAGTGCAATGAGTAGCTCCCTACACATTACAAAGACGTCTACGCTCTTAAGTCCTCCTTCTGGTGAAAATAACTCCAAATCAAAGACTTCTCCATGGTTCTGGCAACGTAAAAATACATCAAGAAATTCCCTAGTCCGTTCTGCATCGGCTAACAAGGCAAATGAAGGAGGTGCGGTTGGTGCTGGTGGATGGAAAAATAATAGAAATTGTGAAAGACCTTCAGGTGATAAAGCCTATGAGTCAGAGACGTCTACTTTGGGTTCGACGATTGCAAATGATGGTGCGTCAGCTACTACAAGGAATCAATCCATCATTCGAAGTGCTTCTACGAGGGAAACGAAACCCACTGGTGGGTTTTTGGTAAGATTTTTTTAAAATGATTGAGTTTACCCACAAATTCCAACAGCTGGATAAATTAGCCAATTATTGGCAATAGTTTAAAGCTGGATAGTTGGAAATGTAATTGCTTCGAGCAGTCAATGTCTAGTGAATGGGTTCACCTTTAGTGAAAGTGTGAAAAGAGCCTTTTTTCTTAGTAAAAATAGGTGGCGAAATTCAGTTTATTCCAAAAGTAATTTTCTCATAAAAAGGAAATATTTAAAATGAGTAGTCTAAGTGAGCCATTGATTAGTGTCTTCTCCAATCAAATACAAGCAGCACTTGATCCAGGTTTCTGATTGGTCAGCAACTGGCTAATCACAAACCGAATTCGGTAAGAAACGAGCTATTCAACTTGTGATTTGTCATTTTTGAGGGCAAAAGCAACAAGTATTTATATTATGGAAGAATAATAGAAAGATAGACTTAATATTAGCACTTTTTAAGGAAAAAATTACGTTTGAGTCCATAAAATTCATTACAAGCAGGAAATGCGTTTAATGAAAATATCGAAACACGTTTTAGTGGATAGGGCGGCCGATTTTCAACCGTAAAATGCTCCATTTAGAAATAATTTCACAATAATTTCACTACCTCATTCTTCATTTACACACCAGGTTCTGATTCATCAGGAGAGAAGCCACCAATAGCATTCAAACATCTAACTTTCGATATTATAGTAGTGAATGTCTTTTTAGCGATTTCTTCGTGTTAGCTTCTCTTCCCGTGCCAAAAAGCCAAAGGATTTTGGACCTGGTACTCCTCCACTATCGATGACCCAGTCTGGATTGGGAAGTCTTGCCGAAAGGCAGGCCAGTATTGCAAAGGTGTTTGCGGATCCGAATAATCGCCTTTCGAAGTAAGTGATTTTCTTCTTAATCAACTTTGTTTTTTCACCACAGGGAAGAGACTCAGTAATTTTCGTAGTAGAGTATGCGTAGACCACTCTTCGATGAAGTCTCCTGAGATATGCATCTGCTGGTCACTTCTTTTGTATTCTCTTCCCCAACTCCAACAGGGTGATCAAAGCTGGAAAGCAACTTATGAGAGACCACATCGTCGCTAGTAGAATGTGAATTACAAGTAACCTGAGCTAGGTTTATTCACTCCAGAAATTCGAGAGAGAGAAAAAGAAGTGGGCGAGGGGGCCAAAAAACAGTAATAATGATTTCTGAAGAGGTTTTTACTCATTTTCATAAGGGATATTTCAGTTATCCAAAAAAGGTCTCAGTTTTCTTAAAACAAATGGTCAATTTTTTTGGCTATGGTAAGTGGGTGGGGCTGTTGGCTTTATATTTTAAGTTTAAAATAGCTTGCAAAAAAATTTCACAGATTGTAAATGTCAAACATTACGGTGGTCATAAATTTCTCTATTCTCCTTCATATTTTCTTCACCACTGATGGTTTATTGTATTAGGCCTTTACAATTCAACCAATCATGGGATCGTAAATATTTTGGATAAGGATTTGGCCAATTGGAGACCCGCTTCACAGAAAGTGAAGAACTGGTGTAGACAATTGTTTAAGCGTGCGTAGAAAGGTTTAATTTAGCCCGCCCATTCAACTCTCCCCCAAATTCTCCAGGTACTTGGGCTCTTTGTATTGAGGAGTCGGTTCAACGGTTACCTAGTCACAGCATGTGTTTGGACATTTTAAGTCCTCACTTTGTCACTTTCCAACCTCCCAATGCGCTTGTAGAGACAAATCTGGAGAGAGAGAAAGGAGTCCTCTCTATACTGAGCGCAGCTGGTACGCCATACGCAGTTCTATTTTGTAGTTGCGTGTAAGCTTCACAGACATTACAGCAGGGTGACAACTGTCACCAGACTGTAAGGACAGCCAGGCTTTCCAGGCAGATGGAGTCACATGGCACATTCAGACACACCACATGGTAATTCTTGCAAAATATGCTTATAAAATCAAGTTTTGGAAAAAGGGAGAAAGTCGATATCCTCACGAGGTATAAAAATAAAAAGCTAAAATAAACATGAAGCATAGAGGTGGATCATGTTTCATGGACAGGCAGTGAAAACATCTGCTACATTATGCAGGGTTGAAGATAGGGGATATCCACTGCTTGCCAATCCGATTTATGATCATCAGGTACCTGGATCTACCATTTTAGATGTGCATTTGACAGCCAAATCGGTGAATTTTTTCCATGAATTACGTGGAATCGGTGGGAAAAAAAATACCCGCTTGGTAATTTCCCGAAGGAGGGCAATTTAACTACTTGAATCTAGGTTGACTGCAAGCTACAGACATAAAATTTTGAAGAGGAGGAGGCGTAAGTGGCGGAGAAATGAAGGAAGAGGTAGAAAGGAACCAAAGCAACAGCTGTTGCTTTGGTGCCCCTACAAATGCAGTGCATGAGTCAGCATTGAATGCCCCTTTGTCAGGTTCAATTTCTCCCCTGCGTTTTATGTTCCTGGAATCCTTTTACCTTTTTCTAATCTGTCTTCCCTTTCCTCCTCTTGCCTACCCTCGAATGTTGAAGGGGATTAGATGTGAACTTCGGTGTCTCTGTGTGCACAGATGGGAACGGACCAGTGGGATAAAAATAAATTGAATTTTAACATCGCTGCACGTAAGGTAGGGTAATACAAGCAATATGAGGGAGGCCCAAGGAGCTTAAAATGCTATTCTACTGCCAATAGGTAGAATGAAGAACTGGCTTCCAAATTCAAGATAACGCAAGGTGGAGAATATTGCTCCCATTAAGGTCGGGTGATGCTCCACATTCGGTGTGCTTCGCTGGCCATTCGCAATCCTGAGGAAACCCTAATTACTTGCCTTGGTGTTTGATGGTGGTTAGGCTGTCGTTGAAGAAATATGACAAGTAGGAGTGAGGCTTTGCTGTTGGTGGGAGTACACT
>NW_020170428.1:577458-597322 GCF_000524195.1 Echinococcus granulosus
AGAAACTGAAGTGACGTGAATGAAGTCAACATGGAGATGACGATGACGATGACAATGGCAATGACGATGTTTTTGAGTCTGAATACGCCCCCTTGCTAGACGCATAATTTGCATAAGTTTAATAGTTCGAGTTGCTTTCCTTTTAGCCATCTTATTCCGAACTAATAGGCAATTCTAGGAAAAATAGAGAAATATCTATTCTTTTTTTAGGCATATTCTTCGATTCCCAAAGGACAGCGAGACCTCAAACAGCGTGGAAAGTTTTGACTCCGCGGCTTCAGGCGAATCTCTATCCTCCAGTGATGGCAGCCAACAGCCATCCATCGGCCTCTGCTACTCAAATGACAAACCACCTTTAAGAGCCACTAGAAATACAGCACGCAGCCACTCAGCACACACACGACCCCCTAAATGCCAACCGTCTCAGCCAACTGGAAGGGAGCAAAGGGCCACTAACATCTACACCAATGAGGTAGATGCTGAGGTTTCCATGGAAATAATTAGACAACCGCCGGTCTTCAGTGGAATTAATAATAGACCTCAGAGAGTGATGTGAGTTTTTAAAACAGAAGTGCTTATCTTTAGTTTTAAAATTTATAGTATTTTAGCGCATCACCTCAAAATAAAATATTTTTGTTACCTATAATAACAAGTAGCAATTTTAGGCACGCGTTAATTACAAAACAGCAACCAGCAGAGACCAGTAGCTACGACAGCAATGCCTACGAGAACACCTTCCACGCGGTGTCTGGGGTATGCCAACCCGAGTCCATCCCAGTGCACTATTTTCAGGCCTACTACCCTCAATCCCACTTCAATTCCACCTACTCCGATGGGCAGATATACGACCAGCCGCCAGCACCACACCCAAAAGAAATGCGGGCGCCGAGAAATACCCGAAATTCTGGAAACAATAGTCAATACTGTAATGAGAGTCTTATACCACGGATGATCCCACCCGTTCCACCTGCTACAGCACCTGCATCTCGCAGACGATTTGGAAGAAGCAACTATGAGAGTGAGGAGATCAGTGGTGATGAGGGAGACGAAGAAGAGGATGAAAGTGGAAGTGGAAGGGGTGGAACACTCTCAAGAAAGCGACCGGCTCCACCAATGGGAGTTTTGACGAATCGGTACTCTAGAGAGAGTCTTAATTGTGTGAGTAGTGTGACCAACACAAGTGGCCTTGTTTGGTTCGCTTTTTTCATCCCCTAATCACCGACAATTTACCCGCTTCTTTTTTAAGACTGGCAGATTAATGGATAGACAAATGGCTGTAAGTTTTTCTTCTCAAATCTCAAAATACAAAAGAAATGTTTGTCAGGATAGTAGCGTCTTCTAATTTACAAAATAGGACACACAAGTCTGGCAAACGATGTACCATTAGTGTCATGTGAACGAGATGTAATGATCAAAGGTTGTCGACCAAAATCGTCGTCAAAACGAATCATGACTTATTGCTCCTACAGACTGCTCTTTCGTTCCTACCATGGTAAGCCGTCCCTTGTACAGTGATGTGATGCTGGTCAGTTATATCATGATTTTATTCAAGGAATATTTAGAAGTAAATTCCCTACAAAGTGAACCGCATTGAAAAGGAATTTATTTGGTCAGTGACGATAGCGGACACTCAGCATACTCCGATCATTGAAAGTTTCACAGCCGTGGACACTACCTTCAAATCATTGAAATTATGGAAAAAATGTGAATAATTTGCCGAGATGTGTTTTTGATAACCCTTTTATTGTGATACCGAACTTAGGGCTCTTTTTATAATCGCCTAAACCGGATTCGCCCGCAGCTGCAGGAGAGTTTACCATTACTAACTGGCGGCACAGTCGAGACGCCATAAAAATGTATCTCAAAATCAAGAAAAGAATAAAATAAACCTATTTTAAAGCTCTAATTTTGTCAAGAAAGAGTAGATCAAGGGTATTTCGATTTTTTTTTTGACTGAACGAATGAACACTTTCAACATTGGACATGTTAAAATAAATTTAGGAATCTTCGAAGACATTTGTGTAAGTGTGTCCGCTAATTATTATCTCAAAAATTGTCGGAAAAAAAAGTGTGCTTTTAAGTATGAGTGGCTGGCCTTCTTGAACTTCATTACTTTTATTTTCAAAAAGACAAATGATTAAACGGAGAAATTTGTTTAGGACTTAAAGCTACACAGAAGTGCACTCTTTTTCACTAATCACAAACGGAGCCGACTGATGATAACTTCATTTCTACCCAATAATATTTCTCGTTAATAAGGTAGTTAAAAAAGTGCTTTCGCTTTTTTTGATAAAAAACCAATTTTTTACGAAGTCCCATAAAGTCTTGCCCCTTTTGAATGGGCTTTGCTTGCCACCTGCACCTATGCAGCTCCGCCTCTCCCCACCCTCCGACATTTTGGGAAGTTGATGATCTGCAACAATCGCTACTTGTAGGAGATTTTGTCCCAAAGGAGGGCCGTATAATTATCCACTTTCCCTTTTTCCGCTATGTCCTCTGTCTGAGTCCGATCCATTGAATAAGGATGTGAAAGAGGCATCGTTTTTTTTTCCACATTGCTCGCATTTCAAGGTACAAATGTTGAGGGAGTTTCATAACCGTCGCCTGGTATCGTAAAATTGCCTCGCGACATTGGGATACTCGACAAAAATAGTGGTGTCTTCGACAGTTTTTCCCTTCTCCCCACCAATTTTGTCATACGCATGACATTTAGCATTGGCTAACGCTGTCACCAATGCTGTGCCAGTAATAATATCTGGAATCGAAATAACTTATACCACTATGAAGTAAATTTTGTCGTTAACTAGGAAATGGGCAATGGCGCCATAGGTACGGGGGGGGGGGGGAGACTATGCCACCAAAGATAGGAGTAGGGTCCCTGAAAATGATTCTACTTTCTAGAAGAATCAATCTATCCAACTTTAGTCACAATGATCCCTGAAAAAAAAATAAGTATGTAAAAGATATGACAACCTACTACATGGCACAGAGGTCAAAATGTTCGTGTAGATAAACACCGAACTGATTTACAAATGTTGTTCTAGTGTAGCTGAATACACCACCCTCTTACTTTTCGGGCCCACCCGGATTAAGTAATATCTTTAATAAAGTAGTCTTGATGCCCTTTCCCTTTTCTTTTTTCATTGCAGAAAGACGCTCACGAAAAGACGCCGGTACCGAGGGGAAATACACCAGCTAGGGCAACTGTACCACCCCATCCCCTTCCAAATTTGCCTCAATCGGCGTTGAAGACAAGGTTGACTCGTAGACAGACGGTTGGAGCGATTCAGACATTGGCTCAGACTTCGTCCAATCCAGAACCGACCCAGGGTTCACTCCAGTGAGTTCCCATAGCTACCACTTACGCAAGACTAGGAATTTGATTATGCAATCGGTAGGACACCTCATCCTTCCTACTCGTTTTTTCGGCTCATTTTAATGCAGGATATGCTTCTCTTCCCTCTTTTTTTCCTTTCTTCCTTCCGCTGACCTTTCATTCAACTAACTCAACATTTTAACCTTAGACCATTTCAAGATAGATACGGCTTTTGACAAAGTCTAGCCATTTTCTTTGACCTCTGATAATTTAAGTTATTTGATAAAATAAATTGACTACTTTATCCGCGATTATGAGAAGGAAGTTACCTCGGGGAGAGATGAAAGGTAAGGTGATATTCCAAGAGCTCCTGGTCTTTTTTGAATTAACAGAACCATTTCTTCAAAACATGGTTTAGTTGTGATGAGAAGTTGTAAAACCTCCCAACTTTTTACTTTTTAGTGATTAGATAAAGCAACCATAGAAAGGGAATAACTGACACATATAAAGGTCACAAATTTATGTAGTTTGGTTCATCGCCAATAATTCCCAAAGCTAATTGCTAAAATTTCCTCTCCTTCTTACCATTTTTGAAATTGTCTGTGCTTGTAGAACCAAGAAAATGATCCCTTATTCCACCTTCATTTCCAACTCTCTAGTGCGTTTTATATATGAGCATACCCTACCGCTTAAGAAAATAAATTGAGGAAAATACGGAGGAGGAGGATGCAATGTTATCGGCCCTCCTCCCTTTTCACCATCAAGTGGAAATCAACTCCTTTTTACGAGTAAATTTTGCTGCCGTAGGAGGCGTGGACTCCTAAAAGTCTAGGAATAGGACATACGCTTTCAAATTTTCTCTTTTTGGGTAAAAAGATCTCATCTGCGTATCTTTTGGCTTCCAGCAAGTGTGCAATGCTTGCTCAAACTTATCATACCCAAATCGGTATGTCGCAGACGTGTGGGGTGGGTGGCGGTTCATAGCTCTTGACAATAACGGCTATTCCTGATCATGTTTTATTCACCTAGCAGACAATGCAGATTAGTTGCGCTATTGTAATATCCGTAAAAGTAGTAGAAAATATTAAAGCGACTGCTTTTGAGATCCACACCTACATGTCGATGAAGGGGGTGGCAACCGTTGATAACTCATTACGAGGAAGCAAAAGTCATCTTTCCATTGTGATTCTTGACAGTAAGTTGTTCGTCCCCGCAACACATTCGAACGATTCTGTTGCCCCGAGGTAAATTGACTGGAAGTAATTGTGCCACAGTCACCATGGTGATGAATTTGCGGTGGTCTTAGTACTTACTCTTCCTCATCCATCAACACAACTGAATTCACCTTTATGACGAGCCTTTGATGTAATTCATCCGATAAATAAAATTTTGAACTAATCCAGCAGAATTGAATGGCATTTTAAAACGATATCGTCTGTTTCCCAGTAGTCCTTTTTTTACAAAAAGATGTAAAACTACTTTAAATTGTAAAGAAGAAAGACTGAGACTGAAACTTCTTTTAAGTTTTACCAAAATTTTAAGGTTGACCCTTAAAATTGTCAAGAAAATTGATTGCACAGCGAGAATTTTTTACTGACTAAAGGTTATTTGTCCTAAAGTTTAAAATTAATCAATCACACGGTTGTGTAATTTATAAAATAACCCTTCGTTTTTTGGAGTGGGAGAAGGCGAAAAAAATGATCGTCATGACACAATGTCTATTTATTAAAATTTAGATAAGCTTCTGTACAAGCAATTAGAGGTACGATCGAGGCCCACTTACTGAGACAAACACCCTTTTGTAAATTCACGTCCCCCCTTTCCTACGTTTCGCCCCCACTTCACTCTCCACTCAGCCTACACCGGTTGGACATTAAGATCATAGCATTTACTTTACTCCTTTGTACAATCGCGACATTAAATTTCTACGTCAGAAAATAAACTAATAAAATTAGAAATGTTCAGTTGTAGTGCAACAGCCGTTAGAAATCCGAGGGAAAGTAGCCAATGAGATGCAAGCACCAATCACTCTTAGGCACAATGTCTACAGCCTACCAATAGCAAGTAAAAGACGAGAGTTTATGGCTGTACGAGTGGAGGTAGTATTTCTTTGCATCCTAGCGCCCTCTGCCTCGCCCTATGCCTCTGTTGCGTGTGTCAGCGTGTATGTGTATCTAAATTATGAAGTTCTTGTCAAAACACGTCAAGAATTAGCACTCCGCACATATTCACGCACAGTTGCGGTATGCTTCTGAAACAACGACGTCTCAGTGTTCCAAGACTAAGCGGCGTCTTCGGAACATATCCTAATAAGCAAGAGCTGGGATGTGCAGTTATGCCAACTGATAACAGTTGGGTCGGCTCTCTGAGGTAAGTATTCACTTACCGCAAATGCTACATTTCTTGTTTCGTAAATCTTGGAGCTAGCAAGTTATTTTCTATAGAATAAAATAAACGAAGACTATAGCATAGGTAATTGCGTATGAATAGAGGGAGTTAAACGGAAAAAGAGTCAAAATGCGAGTTCTCAGCTAAAAGTTGAATTACCCTATGCCACGGGAGCCATAACTACTGTCTAGAGTGCGCAATTTCCGGAAAAGTGGGCGGAAGCGGGGTTTCAGGCACCAAATCTTTTTTTATAGAATGCAAAGTATTGTTTATAACTGATAAACTCGTGTGAAATGGCATTCTTTCTCACTAACATAAATATACATGCAAGAAACAAAAATAAAAAAGTGGATCGCCAAATTCGTTACAAATTTGTACCAATGAAATCCCTCTTGAGAGAAGCAAGCTATTTTGAAGATCTTACCTTTCCAGAATTTTTTTGGACGTTGTCACGTTAAGGGAGGTGGGGGGAATGAAAGGAAGATGCCGAAGGCAAAGTCGGCTTACTAATTGCCGTCAAGACTTGTGCCTGGTTGCCTTCGCTTATGCAAATGTTATGTTAATAATCCATCCCTAAGTCAACACCCCCAAAGGCATGTGGAGCCTACGGTCAATGTCAATCAAAGTCAAGCCCTAATGTTGTCAATATGAACAAAATTTAAGGTGGACAGATAGATAAGTAGGTACATCTGATGTCTCCCACCACCGCTACTTTCATCACTTATTGGAGGGCGAAGCTACCGTATGATGGCGAGGAAACTTTTTTAACCACCTGACAAGTGGTTACCAATGCTTGGATGAATAGGGGATCCTTCATTTGTTTATTTTTTAGTTTAAAAAGAGTGGTTCGACCCGATTTGGAGCAGGAACGGCATCGGGATACCTCACTACGGATAACTATTCATGAGTCGAAAAATTTGCCCTCTCATAGACGGTAAGATGGGAAGAAATGTCCCGTTTCCTTAATAATCTTGCTAATTTTTTGTCATCTATTTTGGAAAATTGCTTGAGAATTTTTTAAGGTCATCTTATGCGGAGCTGTTGTGCGCGGAAGCACAATTTTTAACGAAAATGATTAAATTTTTGCCTTTCTCAAATGGCTCGTCAAAAAATTGCCAAAATTTCCCAAGCAAGGGGGAAGACAAAAGGGTGACTTTCAAATCCTTTAATTCAATCCAGAGTAAGCCCTGGATTAGCCAAATCGAGTGTACTTCGCAAAATTTTACCTCAGTCTTTTCGAAAAAGGAGAAACTTCCCTTTTATACGTGCATATTAGAGGTTTATTGCTGAAAAGTTTACCTTTATGCACATCACTTCGAAAAGAACTGCGAGTAGCCGAATTTGCTTTTCCTTCATCGAAAGCTGTGCTACGAGGCCTTCTATCCTCCTCCAAGGTCGATGTGTTTTAACAGGATAAATCAAAGGTTATGTGAGTACTTCAGTTATTTCTGCTTCCTCGGGTAGGCATAGGGATGGATTACTTCAGAAAGCACCAAATACTTCCTTTGTTTAGCTGATGATCACCACAAGGTGGACACAACATAGTTTCCCTTTCAACGGCGGTCTCACTCTCCAAACGCCCTTGGCATATGTGCTTGTTTAATGCCAAAACGGGTGATAATCACCTGGAGAAATGTCATCCGAGGAATGTGGAAGGTAGTGATGAGGAGGATAGGGCAGTATCTTCTCCTCTCCCTCCCATCCTAATGAGTTAATCTCCACATCTACAAGTTTTGATATTTGAGGTCTTGCAAGGGAACACTTTTCTCTCCCTAATTGACTGTCCAATCTCCGTTCTTTTTGAGCTAGGCGTATGCCTGTACACGCTCCAGTGGCAATGGAGACCTCAGATGTAGTATTTGTTACTTGGCGTCTGCCGAAGTTATTCCTGGTGAACAGTCGTGTCCGCAGTCCACCGTACACGCACGCAAAGGAGCCGCATTTTTTGCGGAAATGAGGATGTGGTCTGGAAGTGCTCAACAAGCGTCAGGATTTGAAAGCTACTTCTCATCGAATAATCCACCGGACGGCGTATTTTTAAGACGAATGGCCTAGGGTAGCCATTTACTTATCATTCACGAAATATTTAAAAAGGCTGAAAGTTGCTTGACACAAATAATCTCAGCTTGTCAATATTGACATGTACTGGTTGAATATCAAAATAGAGAGCATCTCCTTCTAGATGTGATTCATCCATCTTCCAGTGACTCACCCTTCATCTGAGCCAAATTATTTTGCTAGTCAATTTCACTTTTTGTCACCTGCTACCACCAACCTCACTTTCCACCACATTTCACAAGAAGTCCCCACAGCTTTGCCTAGGCGTTTAACTCGCCTTGTCAAATAGGCAAGATCAAATCACGTTTACCTGCTTCAAGCCACACTTCGTGAATACAAGAGAGGGAGAGGATGGAGCTGAAAAAGGAGAGAAAGAAAGTAGAGCCAAAAGGCAAAAAAAACTATCCTATCGATGGATGGAGGCAGAGGTATAAACCATCGCCTGCACTTCACAAGTCTCCGTTGCATTGAGCTAAACCGGGAAAACGCACGAAATTTTCCACACGCATTTGATGTTTTTCGTCTTCCACTTTTTTTACCGCAAACTGCACCTTTAGAGGGGGATTTTATGAACTCCTATCGTTTGTTTACTTTTTGTCAACTTTAAGACGCCTATCTCTCACTTCTGGCGAAAGCACAAAATTTGACATTGCTGAATGTTTAAGGTGCCTTGTGAAGTGTGGGTCTTGGCTGCGCCCTTTTTCTTCCACCTCAACTCCCTGATCGTTTGATGTACTTTCACACTGAATGACCCCTTAAAATGTGTCAAATTTTTTAGGTACTTTTGTGACATTTGTTTGGATCGAAAACTCTACGCTCGAACAACGAGTAAACTTTCCAAAGAAACCGTATTTTGGGGTGAATGCTTCGACTTAAAGTGAGTGTAAAGACTTCCAAAGAACTCATTTTTGCCCTTTTTTCAATCCTAACGATACGCAAAAGTCTGTCCGACAGATAGACAGACAGGCATGTAGGCAGGTCGAGGCAGAGAGAGATTGCGAGGCGTAAACAACCTACCACTTGGATGTCTAGACTGGTGACGAAAGTCACCGTCCCTGTCAATGGCGTCGTCGCATAACACGCAACGGAAGTCAAGCTACACTGATTTTAAACCACCTAAAGTTAGCCAAACAGGATCAACTCAAGGAAGAGGGAACTCCCTTTAGCCAATTACTTGGACATTTCTGTCTTTTTTGGAGGTAGACAAACACCTCATGACAGTTAGCCATCAACCCATTTTTGGTATTATTTATTGTCTGGGGTTGTCCACTCCAGCTGTAGATTTGTCCACTGTTAAGTACCCCTTTTCTCTGTTGGAGAGGGAGAAAAAGCTTAACCATGGAATAGTTTGTCTTTGGTCAGGCAAAGACGTAAAAGCTACTACTTGAATGTCAGTGCACTTCATGCCTCGCAATACTTGCGTCATTCTGAATTTTACATCTTCAGCAACCTTGCGGAGCTGAACTTTATTACAATAAATCTCTATCGTGAAGCTGAGTCTACCAAGGATGCGTCCAAGCGACGCAAATCGAGCAAAGCACAAAATCAACTCATTGGTAAGTAGCGTCAACTTTCTTTAAAAGTGAGGCCTTATTACAGAGTAGGAAAGAATTGCTAGGTCTGATGGTACTGGTGAGGCGACTCTAACACCCTGTTACCAACGTAGCGATTAAATTAAGCCCACAAATACTGTGCCTGAGAGAGAGGTAAGATGGTGTTAAGATGCCCCAGTAAAGCGAAAAGACTTCTACTTTCCGATCAAAAGTTTTATGCATCATCTGTCAATTTTTTATTTCCCTTTCCTGGCAGCGAATAGTGGTGAGAGTCAATTTTTGTAGGGGGTCAAAAAGTCCCTAAAACTCTTATGATAAAGAAACGAAAAGGACTGATATAGAAAATCCCACTTATCGAATTCTACTACCCCTGGAAGTGGGAAAATTGACTCTAGTCACCCCTTTTCTGCCTCACTTTTATTACCCTACCATCTGTTCTATTGTCTAATGCTACCTTCAAGAACGAATGAACATGTTAACTTGGAAAGGCATGCAATAACCTGGGGGAGAGGAGTACGGAGGTGGGGTTAATATCCCCCCTCTAAAGTCTAAATCTTCTAAGGAGAAAAAAAATTTTGCTACAGTAAGGAAGGAGCACATTGACTGGGCCCTGACCGTTTCATAGGGCGAGTCGAGGTCCCACTTCCACTACCTAGTAATTCGCCTCCGACAGGAAACTCCCGGCAAATGAGCAAGTCATACGCAGAGCCAGTATCGCCTTTTGTGAATGCATAATGCATGGGTAAACACTGCGTTTAAGTACTTAGTGTAAGTAAACCATGTAAAATGGCCCATTTTGTAATGTACATGGAGAAGTTGAGGGACACATTGCTATCATTTCCGCTTTATTGTCATCCCCTCTAACTCATTTGGGCGTAGTCTAAGTGTTTAATCGTATTCCTTCTTGTTGTGGGTTGAAGCAAACGCTTTCCTTTTTGTGTTATCATTCACGCTAAACGTGACTTCAGGCCATTACATCCACTATCCTTCATAATTAAGAATGGGACACAACTGCACCTTGCTACCAAAAAAGGTTCAATCTTCTACCACATGCGTGTCACCATCTCCATCAAATACTACGAGAAGTGTCTACACTGTGGAACCGATTTCGACTAATTCAAACAAGTAGAAGGAGCCGAGTCATATTCACCAGGATCCAGTGGCATCTAATGAAGGCGCTTCACGCACATCTATGCTTTGTACTGCATGTATATAAACAGATGAACGCATTCTACAGGTTCCAATGAGTTACGCCAAAGTCTGTGCCAAATTACACCGAGGATCACATTGATTTGGCTGCCTGGTAGTCTAAAATTAGGAGGTACGCAATAGATTGCAATTGCTTGGTGAGAAGTGACCTTATTTGGAGCGTAGAGAAGGGTTGTCGAAACCAGTAGCATGGATGGTATGGCTAGAGCTCCATACTTTCGTCGTGGAAGTTGAATCCTAGATGAAGGAAAGGATCCACGCAATACATCATCACTCTGTTCATCGCCCTCTCATTGGAGAAACGCATTTAAGCAAAATTAATGCGTAACCTCCACATGACCTCGTAGTTTACGGCGTTTTGGTGAGTCATCAGAGCCGACAGCTGGTTTGCAAAATTGCTTCATAATTCACCATAGGTAATTTCCCTATCCCATGTTGGAAATAGATCGACTAGACCACCCATTTCGATGCAATGTACAGAAATGTAGATTCCCACCTCTCCTCAGAAATGATCAAACGTTCCTAAGAAAGAATTTAATCTCTTAAAGTGACACTCTGTGTTTAAAATGTCATTTGATGACAAATTTACCGAAAGTGAATATTTGAGTTCCTTTGGACAGTCCGTTGGACTCAATTTGTGCTTTCTTTGTAAAGATTGCTTACCATAAAACCGGGCATTACTTTTGATTACATAAACCTCTTCATCATCGGTTACTAAAATAAGGTTTTTTAAACCCTACGAAAATTACTTTTCCCCCAAATTTGATTTTTGACTCACTCTGTAAGATCCAAGTACCATATCTAAATATCAAATTTACTTAAAATAATTGCCCAAACGGAAGCCTTCCATTAAAAGTGGAATTTGCATCTTTTGCATGGGCAAGGTCCAACTCTCCTTTCCTACGATTCCAAAGTAAAAGCGATAAGGGCTGAATTCATCATCACCTCAATCTTTGTCTGTGCTTTTTATTTATACTGATTAAAAAGGCACGCGATTTCTACTGTTAAGCCAGAAAATGTTTATTTTATGACTCAGGGGAGAGAGCGCTAAAGGTCACTGTATTCTAAAAAGCTGCCGATTTCGTCACGGTTTTAGAAGAATTTTTTGACCCTCATAGGCTCAGTACAGGCTGAGAGGATTGATTTTCACAGATCATCTACCACCAACCAAGTTGGCTGCACCCATGCCAGAGGAGCACACTGTCGACGTTTCAGACTATGCTCTCGCCTAATGTTTTCAAAGCGATATTCATGCACTAAGGTAATAAGAAATGCTAGCAGATTTAATTCGGAAAACATTCCATGAACCTGGGAGATACTCTACAGTGAGAATAAACTGCATACCTGATTACTGGAGCACTTGCCTGAAAAACAGGAAGGGGAGGTGTCATCTTCCCAAGAACTATTAATAAATAATTGGGTTGATGGCAAAATCGACAATTGAAGGCAAGTTTTTGGTGGCAATTACACGATCTCTTGAGACTCAGGAAGGCACCAAGAGTTAATCAATGCATTTGAAAAGTCATTCTATTGTGAGCCATCGCAGATTCGGTTTCCCACAATAGCTGTTGTCTTTCTGTGACAACAAAGTCAGGATTGTTGTCCATAAGGGGTTTTTATTAAGGACCCGCCTTAAGTTTCAAAAAGGTCGTATTAAAGGAAAAACTAACCGCTCTTTTTTAGCCTTTCTTACTATTGCCATATCCGACCTGTCATCAAAGTACGAGACGCAGCAATGGCACACAATGACCCCTGGTTCCATGCTTCCGTCATCGGAAAATCTACACACCAATCCCATTTCTCCTCGCTCCTCGATCCGCCAATCAATAGGCTCCTTCAATAACCCCGACTCCCCGCAATGTAACCCAGATACCAGTACGGGCTGTTCTGCCAAGCGCTCCATTTCATTGGTTGGACCACCACCAACCACCATTCTAACTGGTCGAATACGCAGGCTCTCCAAGCATAATCTGGGAGGCAGTGAATCTCGAATGAATGCCGGTCAGAACAGCGGTGGCAGCAATGGCAGCGGGGCTTGCAGCGCTCTACTTCCTCAAATTCGATTGGCTGTAAAGTACCAATCGATTGACGTGCTACCGCTACATTGCTACGACAATTTGAGAAAGGTACTTTTTTTAAAAATGTGGTCCAACAATTCCTCCGTCCTCAGTAATCGGTGTGATGAAAGAACAAGTTCAAACCGGGGCGTCGGAGTTTGAAGGAGAAAAATAGCAAATTATAGGATTAAACTGCAGCAATGCTTAAATGGTCGTGAATAGTTCGTCTCACGGGAAATTTCATGGTAGAATTGGTGCCTTGTGCTATGGACTCTACTGATAAACGCACGGCCATCTTCGAAGCACACCATTCATGTTGCCTATCACCGGCTGAGCTGCACTGGGCTGGGAGACTTCAGCCTCGATGTCTGCGTTCACAAAAAAACCTGTTATCTACAGTAACGGCACATTTGACGTCAGCGCACATGCACTGGCTATAAGTTAGACACATGTCACGTACTAACGAAACCATATCCATTGCAGCGGTTAAAAAGTCCCCGTTTCACTTGAACGCCGGCTATAATACTTTATAGATCTAATAAAAAATTAAATTGCTTTTTTGCCTAAGAATAGTGCAATAATGCAATGGTTGTGGAGAAATTTGAGTTCTACAAATTTACAGTTTAAATTATTACGTTGATGGTTTTGTCGCATATAATAGCGCAGAAATGAAAAAGTACTTATCCCCATTCAATCAATCTTGTGTTATCTCAAGGAAAGAAGAAACCGCTTTTCGTTTGTTTGCTTGTTTGTTGCCTTTTATTTCAAGCTCTGGAAACTGGTAGTTACAGCTGATAAACGAGTCTTGGTTAACCGTTACGTCGGAGTTATTGGAAGTGTGAGAAATCTGCCCAAAATTTTGTCTTAAAGGTGGCATATTTCATTGTATAGCCAGTGGTTTCACAGAGAAAAGGAAGCTTTCGCATTGTATTCAGACAATCAGGAATTTAGCTGAGGTAACCAGCTGTCAGGCAGACTAGCTGCCACGTGGATTCAAATTACCTTCAGCTGTGATGCACTTTTTGTCAGAAAAGGTAATTTTTACTGTACTAAAAATTTTTGTGAGGAGAATCTGTCCAAAGGTAAACTCATTTTTCAATGTCTCACTTTCGCACTGGTTTAAATTTAGACGTTGATGGTTTTTTAACGCCGAAAGGTGACGAGAATTTAGGACTAAAGTGACGGACAGATCTTGGCATCCGTCTGGAACTAAGGGAGACGCTGATTCTTGCGACAACTCCTCCCCTTTTTTTCTTCGAAAGAAAGAAGTAGTAAATTTTTTATTCTCATCTTCTTTTAGCTTGTTGTAGAGAAGTCTGCTGAATTTGTGCGGTACCTAGAGCCGCTTTTACCAACTAAAAGGAAGGAGGAGATAGCCCGCTGTCTTGTCAATATTCACGAAAAGACACCGGAAAGTAACATTGCTGCATTTCTCGCTTCTCTTGTCGACCACGAACTGGACACCTCCGGTAAGTTCCCCCGACGTAAGCTGCCGAATTCGGTTTTCTCCTTCCTTTTTTCTTGGAGTCTTTTAAACACATCAAAATTTACAAGTGATGCTAAAATAAGTCTTAAAAGGGGACAGATGAATCGGCCTCCTTGGTGCATGCCTCAAACTTATTGTTTCGGGATTAAGGCAAGCCCGCCTTTAATGCGTAGTTGTAGCCGCCCTTTTTGGCTTCGGTTTTGAGCCCAGCCCTCAGTCCTCCGGGTCGATGATGGCTCTTCTACGCACAAAAATATTGCGTGTCGCATAATGCTAGACACGCAATACTGCTAAACAAGTGAGAACTTATTAAAAACTAGGTGTGTATTTTTGCTGAGTGGAGAAAAAAGAGAGACGGAAAAGGAAAAGAAGCAAATCTATTTGCACATAATGTGACAGGCTGTCCTCGGTGTCTTCGCCAATCCAAGTAGCCGATAGATCCCTTGTCAGATTATGTGAACATAAACGCATACATTTATTCACACCTCCTCATCTTTCCCTATTTGAAGGTGTTCCATTGAAGAAGGAAGTTTGAATTAGCTTGAAGGGAAGTTTACTTACTTCATAAGTGTGCTGGAGAACTTTTTGACACAGGCTAGGCCAGTGACAGAAGAATTAATAATGCGGTAGGAGCATGGATCAGTGGATCTTAACTAACTGGAAGAGATGAGAGTGAATGGAAAGGTCAAAGAGGAATAGATTGATGTGTCTGATGAGTGGATAAACAGGTGGATGGACAGCGTTCAACCTAGCGAGTGATCGAGGCTGTCTTAACGGAAAATTTTAGAAAAAAGTTCCTAATTCATAAAAACCAGAAGAATAGTTGGGTAATTTTTGCCTTCCTGACTCGAGCAAGTGGTCCTTCTTTGTTTCAGACAATCTCTCCCTCCTTTTTCGCTCCAATTCCATCGGTTCAAAGGCTGTCGAATGCTACATCAAATTAGTTGGAGTTGAGGTAAGGAAAAAAACTTATTTGCCGGCAATGAAAATGCAAATTGCACTTTTTTGTCTCTAGAGGCGAAACCCCGCCTGTGCACACCGCTTTCCACAGTAGATTCATTTTGCAACTATGCTTCGCATGCACGGTTGTTTTATGTCAAGACGAGAGATAATCACTTGGACAGTACCGTCCCCTCTTCCTGCCTTCCTTCCCACTATCCCAACGAGTGAATCTCCACATCCACAAGTTTTGGCGTTTGAGGTCTGACTGCCTAGTCGGGAATGAGGATCTCAGACTGTATTTATTATTTGGCGACTGACAAAGGCACTCCTAATGAACGATTGCACCTGCAGTTTTCTGCATGCGCACGCAAAGGAGGCACAATTTTGCGGGAATGAGTTGGTGTTTTACAAGCGGACCACGTCCGTCAAGATTTAAAGGTCACTTCTCTTCAAACAACCCAAACGATGGCGCATTTTTGAGGCGTGCATCAAAGAAGTGAAGAGCACACATATACTACGTGACATACGATAAGCACTTGCTGTTCATCTTCCACACCCTTCTGCTTTTATTTAATGAAGATTTTAATCACTTTGTTCACCACCACCACCCCCACTCTTGACATGTGCTTCTCCAGCATTCTGGGTGTTTCATTGCTTTGTCATCTCACCTATTCAAGGGTGATTTTTTTGACAAGGCGCTCCTGTAACAGACAAGCTTTGCGTAATGGGACATCACAATTGATTGATTGAAGCATATCAGCGCTTTACAATGCCTGCGTATAAACCGACACTCGACTTTTTTAAGTCCCCACCCACTTTACAATAACTCATTACAGTCACCTGTACTGTAAATCGCGCAAGCATTTTAGACCACCCGAAGTGAACCACTTCTATGCGACTTTCCGGCATCCACCGATCCAGTAAATGCGGGCTAGTAACCACACCTTTTTTCCTCGCATCAACAAACCGTTGAAACGAATTAATTAGTTGGCGGGGAAAACTCCTGTAACTCAGTGCCTCTAAACTACCAATTTCCTATTCCTAAGGTGCGCTTGTCTTTATGCATGTGACAAGGGAAAGAAGCTCTCACACTTCGTCACATACACTGTGATTCATTGTCATATTTTTCCGTCTCACCTTCTTTTATTTTGCCCTTTCAGCTGGTGCACTCAACTCGTGGTACTTTCCATCCACCTTCTATTTTAATGTTCATCCTTCTCTTGCAAGGTGGAGAAAAGGGGGACAGAATAGACTTCTTTTTTTATATCAAATGCCTTTTTCCCTTAATTTCTATCCATCCCTTGATTTAGTTGTTCATGAGATTTAACCAAAAATAGCTCGGTTGTTAGGAGATAATGGCCAGTGTATCATAATTTAGACCACCGATTTATGGTGAATGTAAATTTATTTTTCCCTTGCGATGAATGATTTGTGAAAAAAAGAAACCACATAGGAGTATTCAGGAAAGCCTACTTCTCCTAACAATAAATTGATCCACCTTTATTTTTTTCAGTATCTCCGGAAGCTACTTCAAGGCTTTATTGAGAATCTCCTAACTTCCAGTGAAGATCTTGAAGTGGATGCAACTCGGTTAACTACACATTCGTGGTCACCTGCCTCGGAGAGTGGAGACGTCAGCGCGGTTACAGACGCGGATGCACGTATACTCCAAAGGAATCGAATTGCGCTTACGACTTGCGTAAAGACTGTACTTCAGCGATTGCAGGCCAGTCTCGCCTACTTTCCAGCGTAAGATTCCACACCAAGTATTTTCTGTGTAAGATTTACTGACCAATTTGTTGGAATTCCTTCTATTCTTTTTTCTGTAGAGATTTACGTGAGACATTAGCCTCAATCCGTAGAACAGTGGAACAACGGCATGGTCAAGAAGTCGGCGATCAGTTGGTTTCCGGGTGTCTATTCCTTCGTTATATTTGTCCAGCTATACACGGCCCGACACTCTTTGGTCTAACCAACGCCGTTCCCGATGATCCTCGTGTCTCTCGAAACCTTACACTTCTAGCCAAAGTCCTTCAGACTATCGCCAACTTCTCACACTTTGAAGCTAAAGAAAATTACATGCGTTTTTTGAACTCCTTTGTTCAGTCTATGCAGGAGGAGATGCATCAATTCCTTCGAGCTGTCTCTACCTTAGATGATGACGATGATAGTTCAGAGATATGGAAGAGACAAAATACTAATGTGTCAAATTGTCACAGCAATATCGATTTGGGCTATGAGCTTACTGTTCTATACGGTCATCTCTCGGCTATTTTAAAAGAACATCCAAAGGTTAGTCCAGAGGGTATTAAGGCCAAGTCTGTCGACTAAATACCAAATAAGTAGTATTGTGCTATTTTACATTCTTAGGTTCCTGATTGCTTAGCCGAATTGCCAGACATTCTGGCCGGCATTGAACACATGCTTTCAAAACCGTCTCTTCGTCGAAGCCTTTCAAATCTTGCAAATTCAATAAGATCGGGCACTTCAGCCTCCCTGGAAGATGCAGTAGCTATCCGAAATTCGGCCTTTCGTTTCCATAGCACTGTAACTCCGCCGTTGTTAAATGAACTGCAAATAATTCCTGCTGAGCAGCCTTCAACACCGGTGTCGTTTGGCATACCTGGTGGAGATTATGTAAGAACAAGATGACATAACTTTGTAGAGGAAGGTGGGCCAACCTTCCTGACCATTGATTTATCTTACAGACATCAAAGTGTGCTTCTCCCGGTGAAGAACCAAGATGTAGTCTCGAGATTAGCAGTCCGTCTTCAGAAGGTGTGACACGTCAGCAGGCCTTCTTTGGCGAATCTTTTGAACCTGGAGCCGAAAATTCCAGAGGAACCGACCTCGAGTCGATATCGGAGACCGAGGTATGTTTTGATTCCTCAGCACGGATAAGTTTTGCAGTGAGATGGGGGTTTTGACTTATCTTGTAAGATAAAGACCTGTCAATCTTCCTATTAATGTATCGGCTTGTTGTGGTTGTTTTTCAAAAAGAAGGTTTCTTGTACACACAAACTATTCATGTCGTAGTGAACAAAGAGCTGTTAAGGGTGCATGTTTTTGACCTTCAGCTGGGAAATTTATTAGCTGTATTGTCTGAAGTGAACCGCACACTCGCACAAAACCGGACATATTTTTTGAGAGTGAAGTACGCGTACGTGACCGTTAGTTGACTGCTAGACACAGGGTGGCTCCATCCTCCTATATTTGATCCGCCTTGACCTCATAGCGATCTTATAGCAAAATTAATGTCTATCTGTACGCGATCTTGACAAGTCAGGAGGGATTGAACGGGAGGGGGACTTTCTAAAATATTCGGAAATTGGTCTGAAAAAAGAGGAACTTTTTTCTCGCCTTGCAGGTACAGACTTCATCTCCGGTGAATAAAATTTCTACATCACCAACAACACAATTGGGAACCTGCACCACAGCAAACGGAGGACATTATCGTTCTGCAAGTGTTCAACGTCACAAAACTCCACAGACATCAGCGTCTCTGCATCGATGCAAGGAGGTTGAAAAATGTTGCACTGGTAACGGTGGTGGTACTTCAACAGCCAATACCCTACCAACACCTCCACAGAAGTGGTCCAGTGGTCCAGAACTCCACGCGGACTCTCCTGTTATCCTTAATTTTCCACCCCCTCCTCCAGCTCTTCCACAACTGCAGAATGATAAAGGCCTTGGGGGTAGTTCTACCAACATTCGGATGGGGACTCGGGCTCTTCGAATGTCAAGAGAAAGAGACCTAACGGGAAATATTGAAGTAATATATCAAGTTTTCTTGATTTTTCAGTATTCCGCCACTATAGAGAACTCTGTTACTAGGTTTCTGTCACCTCTAGGCTCCCCAAGTCAAGCAAATGTCTCACTGTTGAGCGATTGAGTAAGATTAGGTTTTAAGGCTTCATTTATAAGAAACATTGTAGGTCATCACTCGTTGTTGTACTCACGCACACATCATTGCTTGGCATCTTGAAGAACGTCATCTGATATGGACTAGTCCATCACCAGTACGACAACTGCTACGAGTATTAACGGAACCCCCACTTCGTGTAGCGTCGCTACGGAGGCATCTCTTATAATACACGTAAAATAAAAGTCTCGGCCCAACGTAAATGCGTCTCGCATATTCGACTATGCAGAACTTTGGTCTACCCTTAGCACCTCTTCAGGGAAAACTGAGGTGCAAAAATAGCCCTTTATTCCGTTTTTAAAATCGTATTCTGTGTTGCAGTCAGGAACTTCGACACGAAACGGAGAAGATGGGAGAGATGACGCCCAACTTTCCACTGTCCCTGTCATCTTGCAATGTGAAACCCCCGTTGTTACTGGTGCTCGCACAGCTACAACAGTTCATGGTGCTGTAGACAAAGGAGGAGGAGATGGTAGTGTTCTGTCAGTTGATTCAACTGCCAGCTATGAATCATCCACAGTTTCTTCCTCTTGCCTTTCCATAATGCCTCATGGCAACAATGTTAACACAGTCGGTGCCAATGGCAGAGGTCAAGGTGTCTTCGTGACAGAGAATGCGCATCACTTCGAACTACCGACAAATCGAAGTACATCCGCCGTTATTCAGCGAGGAAGTCGCATCTCGTGCTCAAACACTAACACTACCAACAGCAATAACAATGACCCAGCCCTCCTTAGTCGAGTGCATCGCCTTCTTTTTGGCGGTGGCAGTGGTAGTGGGAATGATTACCAAAATGTAAGGGGTATCGTCAGACCAGCTCCATCAACATCTTCATCAATGAAGTTTGAAGAACAGAGAGAGGAAAAGGAGGTGGATCCACGAAAAGCGGAATCCACTCAGCTGGAGGCACTGCAACAGAGGTGAGCACCTGTC
>NW_020170428.1:597422-599164 GCF_000524195.1 Echinococcus granulosus
GTCTGTCATTCTGTCATTTTTCGGATTTAATTTTAGTAGATCATTATGGCAAAATGAGCATTCGCTGTGAATGAACATGCTCTATGAGCATTTCATCTAAAAAATTCCAGACTTCGAGCAATAGAGGAGCATTTAAATCAGGAGCGTCGAGATATGCAGAAGGCGGTGGCATCCAACATGCGAATGATGGAGAGTCAGGAGCGCTGCATCAATGAGTTGATTGAGGAGATTAATCGTTTACAGATTCTTCGAGGTGCTGCCACCGCCAACACAAATCCTCCTGCCCCTCCACCTCCAACATCGACCACGGCAACGAACCGCCGAAACGATCTTCACGGATCAACATCGTCTTCGCAAAAGCCACGGTCGTCATCGAACTCGTGGTGGTGATATCAGAGATCTCTTTTAACACTGAGCGCCTATCTCCTGTGCCCCAGCCCCAGTGGTATCCTCTCCCTTTGTCAGTCTGTCTGACTACCCGCTTGTCTGTACAGGTTTTTTTTCCCGATAAAGGTGACCCAGATTTGTCCTCATGACTGCTCGTCCTACTTCACTCTTTCAAATACCCGCCCTCTACTACTGACTAATTTCCCTATCCCGTGAGAAACCAAAAAGAATATGGTTGTATTTCAATATTTTTGGGAGTGTTACATGCTGGATGTGGGTATTGTGACAGAAAGGAGTGATTCGAAATAGACGAACGGAACTTCTAGACTAACCGGAAGACTGGACCAGCGACCACCTCGGTGAGCATAGACGAGGCCGGATGTGTCAGTAACTCCTCCAGTAATTTTACAATCTAATAACAAGAGTGGTGTCTAAATTCTGTATGCCTTGAATGTGAAAAAGTGTCCATCTGAATTGGTTGCAATGCGAATAAGCAAGGCTGAAGTATATTTTTTTTTTTTGGTTTAATAAGCTTAATTAACTTCATCTTGGAATAGTTCCTGGACCTCTGGAATAAACCAACTTCTTTATCACCAATATACATTCAAATTTACTCTCTTCTCAAATGATTTCAGTAAAGTAGTTTGCAAAGGGTCTACTTTATCAAAAGTTTGCAGCAAAAAACTGCTTTCCAAAAAGTGAACCAGCATTGAAGGAGCCATAAGCTTAAGGGTAGAGCATGACCCGAGGTTATGACATCTAAGGAATAATTTCCAATCTGCACACCGTCAACGCAGAAATTTAAAGACAAAAGTAGGTTGATTAATAATAACAGATACTATGGAAGTGGTAAAAAAGGGTCAAAAAAAGAAAAGAGTAAACCCGGTAACTAATTCATTCCATATAATTAATTATTCAAGTGTTAGTTCTTGCATTGCAAATTAAGTCCTTCATTAATTCATTCACATGTTGGTTCATTCAGTCACTCAATTAACTAGTCCATCCACTTGAAATTTCAATCAAGAATTACCGATATAAGTAAACTTTTTCTACTTATGAATTACACACACATTTATCATAAATCCGCATTTGAATCCAGAATAACAAAAAAAATGCCTACATACATTAGAAGGATAGCAAAATAAGTCGTAGAGCTAAACCACCATATTAGCATGTGCTGACTCCCTAAAGATATCCAAAATAAATTTATTAAATTGAATATTGATGGGGAAGCCTGAGCTCAAAAAGTCATTTATTTGTAAAAAAACAAAGACAAATTTGCTCAAGCTGTTTGAAGGTAATATTAAAACACATTACGAAGTTCAAATAAATAACACGCTACATTCATTTATAAA
>NW_020170428.1:599264-603916 GCF_000524195.1 Echinococcus granulosus
TTTAAGACAAGAAAACTAGCAAATATTAGGATTAAAGAATTCACAAGTCATTCAATACAAAGTGTGTCAATATAAAATAATTAGGTCAGTGAAAATAAACAAAACTAGCAAAAAGTTGAGATATTAAACAACAGTCAATCTGCAGAAAAATTGGCCAAATATATGGAACAAAAATTGTTTAAACAATGCAATACCGCTTCAAAAATTAGAAATGCGAAAAATAATTTAGGAATGTCACACGGAATTAAACAATTGGGAATAAAATCTGACAACAAAAGGCAGGTATACTTAAATCATTTACTCCTAAAGTTCTTCAATTAGTCCGCCATTTCGGTAAACACAATTCACTCAATCATGTGTGAAATAAATCAGCCATACAAAAATTTGTTCCTTGCCATCATTCTTGCATGCAGTTCGTCACCCAAGCTTCATATTATGTATTGCCAATCCATTCAGTCATGTAAAAATGACTAAGACATTCGACGATCCGTTCCTATCTACCATTCACGCCTCCACTCCATCATTCCTTGATGCAGTTCGTCGTCCAATCCTCACTTTACCTATTCCCAATCCACTTAAACATGTGTGAAATGGATCAGTGATCCGAAGATCTGTCAATTTCAATAAATCATGAAGCGATTAATTCATTCGACACTGCCATTATTTCTTCATGCAGTTTGTCATTCAGTCCCATATTTCCAAAATTGCATGCGAGAAATGCACCAGATATCGCACCTTCGGTCCCGTTCCACCATTCACTCCTCTACGCCATCATTCCAAGATGCAGTTCGCCGTCCAAACTTCATTTTACGCAAAAACAGTTCATTTAATCATCGGAGAATTGGTGCAGCCCTCCGAAGACCTGTTAGTTACTAGCATTCATTCGTCCATGGCATTATTCCTCCATGCAGTTGGCAATCACATCTGTATTTTACGTAATCACATTCCATTCAATTATGTGAGAAATGGATCAGAGAGAGGACGATCTGTTAATTTTCACATTCATGCCTCTATGCCATCACTCCTTCACGCATTTCACCATCCATCTTTTCTCTCCCTAATCTTGATTAATTAAATCATTCGGGAAAGTGGTCAGTCATCCGACGATCCATTCCGTTCGAAAATTCACTCCGCCGTTCCATAATTTCTTCATGCGGTTCCTTACCTAATTCCCATTTTACTCAATCCAAAATTATTCAATCATGTGAGAAATAAATTAATCATCCCACCATCCACTCCTTTCTAGCATTCATTTCCCCATGCCATCATTATGTCAGGCAATCCCTCATCCAAGCTTCCTTTTAGGCAATCGGAATCTATTCACTCATGCGAGAAATGCATCAGGCATCAGAAGATTTAATTCCTTTTGGCCTTTCAGTTCACCATGCTATCAGTCCTTCATGCAGTATTTCATCCTATCTTAACTTCGTGTAAGCTAAATTCATTCAATCATGTAAGAAATGACAGTGTCATCTGACTATCTGTTCCATTTGGCCATTAACTATTCCATGCCAACATACGTCTGGGCAATTCGACACCCAATCTTCATTGTACGTAATCACAATACTTCAAGTTATGTGAGAATTGAATCAGGAATATGAATATTTGTCCCATTCCCCTATTAACACATTCAAGCAACTGTTCATTCAGGCAGTTCGACATCATATACGCATTGTTTGCAATTCAATTTCACTAAATCATGTAGAAAATAAAATCCTTCATCCAACGATCACTACAATTTTCCCATTCATTACTTCATGCATTTATTCATTCATTTTCTATTTACGTGGTTTCAACTCACTAATTCTTCTAAATAAAAGTAATAATTCATTCAATGATCTGTTCCTTTCTACCATTAACCCCGCCTGCCATCATTCCTTCACACAATTCCTCCATTAATCTTTATTTTATGTAATCTTAATTCATATAACCATACGTGAAATGAATCAGTAGCCCAATAAGCTGTTCAGTTGCCCATGCAATCCTTCCTTCATGCAATTAATTTTCCACAATTCATTTTACATAATCCGCATTCATACAATAATGCGAGAAGTAAATCTGACGTCCGAAGACCTTTTCCGTTCTACCATTCACTCCTCCATACCAACATTCCCTCTTGCATTTCGTCATCCATTTGACAACTTTCAAAATCCCAATTCATTTAATATTATAAAAAATAAAATGGTCATCCAATAATCTCATAATTTCGACAAATTACTCCACCTCTAACTCCTCAAGGTAATTACAGGCGCCCCCTTTAAGATGGAAATTTCTCTGCGCTACCGCCATTATATCACAGCGAGATTACTCCGAGAACGAAAAAAGACACAATACTTGGGTGGAATATGTATTGCCAACGAACAGTTGGGCTTGAGATGACTAAATTACAGGACAGTCAATCTGCAGAAAAATTGGCCAAATATATGGAACAAAAATTGTTTAAACAATGCAATACCGCTTCAAAAATTAGAAATGCGAAAAATAATTTAGGAATGTCACACGGAATTAAACAATTGGGAATAAAATCTGACAACAAAAGGCAGGTATACTTAAATCATTTACTCCTAAAGTTCTTCAATTAGTCCGCCATTTCGGTAAACACAATTCACTCAATCATGTGTGAAATAAATCAGCCATACAAAAATTTGTTCCTTGCCATCATTCTTGCATGCAGTTCGTCACCCAAGCTTCATATTATGTATTGCCAATCCATTCAGTCATGTAAAAATGACTAAGACATTCGACGATCCGTTCCTATCTACCATTCACGCCTCCACTCCATCATTCCTTGATGCAGTTCGTCGTCCAATCCTCACTTTACCTATTCCCAATCCACTTAAACATGTGTGAAATGGATCAGTGATCCGAAGATCTGTCAATTTCAATAAATCATGAAGCGATTAATTCATTCGACACTGCCATTATTTCTTCATGCAGTTTGTCATTCAGTCCCATATTTCCAAAATTGCATGCGAGAAATGCACCAGATATCGCACCTTCGGTCCCGTTCCACCATTCACTCCTCTACGCCATCATTCCAAGATGCAGTTCGCCGTCCAAACTTCATTTTACGCAAAAACAGTTCATTTAATCATCGGAGAATTGGTGCAGCCCTCCGAAGACCTGTTAGTTACTAGCATTCATTCGTCCATGGCATTATTCCTCCATGCAGTTGGCAATCACATCTGTATTTTACGTAATCACATTCCATTCAATTATGTGAGAAATGGATCAGAGAGAGGACGATCTGTTAATTTTCACATTCATGCCTCTATGCCATCACTCCTTCACGCATTTCACCATCCATCTTTTCTCTCCCTAATCTTGATTAATTAAATCATTCGGGAAAGTGGTCAGTCATCCGACGATCCATTCCGTTCGAAAATTCACTCCGCCGTTCCATAATTTCTTCATGCGGTTCCTTACCTAATTCCCATTTTACTCAATCCAAAATTATTCAATCATGTGAGAAATAAATTAATCATCCCACCATCCACTCCTTTCTAGCATTCATTTCCCCATGCCATCATTATGTCAGGCAATCCCTCATCCAAGCTTCCTTTTAGGCAATCGGAATCTATTCACTCATGCGAGAAATGCATCAGGCATCAGAAGATTTAATTCCTTTTGGCCTTTCAGTTCACCATGCTATCAGTCCTTCATGCAGTATTTCATCCTATCTTAACTTCGTGTAAGCTAAATTCATTCAATCATGTAAGAAATGACAGTGTCATCTGACTATCTGTTCCATTTGGCCATTAACTATTCCATGCCAACATACGTCTGGGCAATTCGACACCCAATCTTCATTGTACGTAATCACAATACTTCAAGTTATGTGAGAATTGAATCAGGAATATGAATATTTGTCCCATTCCCCTATTAACACATTCAAGCAACTGTTCATTCAGGCAGTTCGACATCATATACGCATTGTTTGCAATTCAATTTCACTAAATCATGTAGAAAATAAAATCCTTCATCCAACGATCACTACAATTTTCCCATTCATTACTTCATGCATTTATTCATTCATTTTCTATTTACGTGGTTTCAACTCACTAATTCTTCTAAATAAAAGTAATAATTCATTCAATGATCTGTTCCTTTCTACCATTAACCCCGCCTGCCATCATTCCTTCACACAATTCCTCCATTAATCTTTATTTTATGTAATCTTAATTCATATAACCATACGTGAAATGAATCAGTAGCCCAATAAGCTGTTCAGTTGCCCATGCAATCCTTCCTTCATGCAATTAATTTTCCACAATTCATTTTACATAATCCGCATTCATACAATAATGCGAGAAGTAAATCTGACGTCCGAAGACCTTTTCCGTTCTACCATTCACTCCTCCATACCAACATTCCCTCTTGCATTTCGTCATCCATTTGACAACTTTCAAAATCCCAATTCATTTAATATTATAAAAAATAAAATGGTCATCCAATAATCTCATAATTTCGACAAATTACTCCACCTCTAACTCCTCAAGGTAATTACAGGCGCCCCCTTTAAGATGGAAATTTCTCTGCGCTACCGCCATTATATCACAGCGAGATTACTCCGAGAACGAAAAAAGACACAATACTTGGGTGGAATATGTATTGCCAACGAACAGTTGGGCTTGAGATGACTAAATTACAGG
>NW_020170427.1:0-11965 GCF_000524195.1 Echinococcus granulosus
CTGTGCATTGAGGCGCAGTATGATGTGAAGCTGTAGTGACGAAGGGACCACACACATACATATACGTCGAATTATTTAAGAAGTAAAAACCGCAAATAATGTCATGACAACTAGAAGGCCAAAATTTTATTAGAAACAAATTTCTGTACTAGTTTTTTGTCCAACAGAAACCCATCGGCATATATTTCTAATGAAGAAAATATTGATAAATAAAACGTGAGGAGTTGACGAATTTTAAATCTTAGTGATTTTTTATGGGCAATTAATTCTCCGTCACCCCTACTTAGGCTGGATGGGATAGCCTTCGAGGCATGTTAGTTGCCCCTGAAGTCCTTCCATATGTCCGGGGGACATCCTCTACGCTTACATTATACCTTCATTCGTCCTCACGGAAGACTCAAAGAGCTACAGTATAATCAAATAGTCATTTGTGTAAAAAAGTTCGTATTCATGTGAGGAATTAGTGATATTTTCAGGATGATGGTAAACGAAAGCGATTTCAAAGGACAATTACCCCGATTTCCATTACTGAATGATGAGCCTTAACGTGACGGAAGAATGGCATATGATGCGGATGGGAGAATATACGATTAAGTCCAACAGAAGAATTAAAAATGACGTCTACCTTTGGCAATCGTTTAGGTCCCGTGTTCTATATTAGAAGGTTTTATTGAGAAGCTGGCTGTGGTATTTTTATGAAGATGTCGATTAAATAAACACGTGGTACCTCCTCCAGGTTGAAAGACAGATATGACTGAGTAGCACTGAAGTGGGAACAAAGTGAAATGAAGCTATTTTAAACGGTGTCCCTATGTCAAAAGACACTGCTTTTAGGCCAGCATTCTTAAGACTAGTGATAGGCATAGGAGATGACCAGCACATTCCTCCCTCCCCAATACAGGGCAAAAACCCAAATTCAGTGAAATCGCCAATTGTACCCAGTTTCAATGACCAATGCAGTTTGTTCTTGGGTGTTTCTCAGCCAAAAGTGACAATGTTTTGATGGCCGAGGCAGGAGGTTGACCAAGGGGAGCACTACGGCCAACGCTCAAAAGGGGAGAGGGGTTTTGTAATGCTTTGTTTGTTTATTTACCTCTTTTTTGGCTCCAAGGACGTGAAAGCTCCACCGACTTCTTCTGTCGGTCGTCATGACCTCTGCACCATAACATCGATGATGCCTATTCTACTCTGGCATTATTGCCTTTTTTCGTTCTCAGAAAATCCTTAAAGGATTGCAGTTTAATTGCGCCATTTTTTTCTTCCTATTTATCGTTTTTTCTCCTTATGAATGTTTTGGGGAGGAAAAATAAAATAATAGCAGTTTCGCAATAATTGAAACTATGATGCTGAGCCCTTGGTTTGACGCTAATTTTACGTTTGGCGAGTGTGTATTTACCTCCCGAAATAGCAAACTTCATTCCCTCTAAGTGAATAAATATTTCAGCCGCAGAATCTCTGAATGGAAAAGGGCTATTTAATGCACCCCATCCTGGATTCTAACCTAGCAAAGGTTGGAAGTTGCAGCGACCAGGTGAAGCTGGGAGTTAAAATATAGAACTAGCCCTCATCTCTTTTATTGCTTAAATTAATCGACTTGTTTGCAACAGGAATTGGTCCAACCAGTTAACACAAACCGTTTAATAGCATTCAGGGAGTGTCGGTGAAGCTTAAATAATTATAAAGCCCTGTCGTTGTACATAAGCGGCATTTCTAACAAAGGTTTCATCACAAGGTTTGTTGATATTATCTTGTGTGCTTTTATGTCCCATTTAAAAATGCATTTCTCAAGTTCGGACTACTTCAAACGGCTTTTTTAAAAAGACGTACCATTTCACCACGTAATCGTCTCCACGTTTCTTTTCAACACAGTGTAACACTTCTTTCCACCCACAAGTTTCAATTGAAAGAAAGCACAACTAATTTTGGATTCATTTAGTTCTGCCCAAGCTGGACATCGAAATATGTATAAAGGTGGATAAAAATGAAGGCTAAATGGACGGAAGGCCTGGTGGCGGTGCGTTAATAGCAGACAAGACGTGAACGAGGTGCCATGATACAGAAATCCGGAGAGACAAAGGAGTCCCGATTGGTGACCTATCACCTTAAACAAATGCCATTCTATCTTATACTGATTTTGAACCGATTCCGTCTGCAAATTGATTTATGAGATTAAGATTTTAATCTTTTAAATCGCATTGGCTTTAAAAATGATGTGGGACTGAAATTTTAAATGGCAGAGTCATAAAGCAAAGCGCACTTAGTTTTTTTATAAAAAACTACAAATAATCTTTCTGTACCTCTCTCTCCCTCTCTCTCTTCGCAAGAGTGAGGAGACATTTTCACCGCACACCATCTCCTCCTCAGCCCACCATGGCGACAGATGTTTTATGTCAAACTGTTTCGGCATTTATCGCTAGCTGGGGAGATTTTGATGCAAATATTAAAGAGTCCTTTTCTGCCTTATTTACTGCTCAAAATGGTGAAGACTACATGTAGTCGCTACCACAGATCAAATTAAAGGTATAAGACTTTTGCGAGTTTATGGGCAGTCTTCAATCTCGAAATTCATTGGCTCCCAGAAAGTTATATAGCTAGTCATAAAAACATGAACATGGTCAAATGAAGAAAAACATTCATTCCTGAGTGTAATTGCATACTGAGTAGGTAAGAATCCCTGTGATATGGGGTAATGGGCGTGTGGCTAAGAGTCTGCTTTGTTGCGATTCGCCCATGTATTGTAAATGTGATCAATAATGAATATTTTGGACCGACTTGTTTGCCCAGTGCATGCTAATCGTTACTGAATTTGGACAGTATCTTCTTCATCATTATTCGGTTACGTTGGCCCCACAAATGTGCTCTGTTGGTTCAGCCGTTAGGTATGCATTAATTATTGTTTATCACACTAAAGCCAAAAATTTCGTTTTGTAATATGTAAAAGTACAACTTCGACTTTTTTTAACTCCTCCTTTTGGTTGCACTGATAATGAAGACTTTGCCTTTTTATTACCAGTGAGCGGCACGGCCTCAGAGCCATGCCGGTAGCCCCTGGTAGCATTCCTTTTGCAGACCGACATTACATAACCTATCCTAGGATTTTGCATTTTCTCACCTTCGAAAAGGATTCTAGGTGCTACATAAGTAACAGCGGAAAGTAAACCCGATCTTAAGGAACAACTAACCTGATTTTTATTATCTAATGAAAAACTCTAGTTTGACAGAAGAGGAGCGGATGCTGCAGGTGGGAGAATTTGTGACATCCCCTGACAGTATGCTTGAGAATGACTTTCAACTTTGGCAACAACCAAGTCCCTTGTTCTACAGAAATGCTAGTAACAAGCGAAGCGAGGAACACTAGGTGTGGGCGTAAACCATCTGGACAAGTTCGGTACGAAGCTCTCTACGGTACATAAGTGAAGATGTCAATAAGGTTAATACACAACACCTTCTCTACCTTTCTACCAGCTGGACAGAACCCAGATGGGTAATAGCTGAGTAGCACAGAAGTGAGATCACATAGACGCGGGACCTAATCCCAGGAAAGTTTTTAAAACCCCGTCCTTAATTAAATGACTGCATTGTGGCCGGCATTCTCACGAAAAGTGGTGGACTTACAAAGTGGCCTGCAAGTCCCCTTTCTCACAATACAGTTCGCAAGCAGAACAAAATTCCAAACCCAGTAGAATTGTCAGGAGTGATCAATGGCGTTGCTGTCAAATATTGTTTCTTTCGCCCGCAAATTCGATTACTGTTGCGGTTGGTTCGAGGATGTTTTTCTTACAGCAGGGACTAGACATTGTTGGCGGAAGCGAAGGATGATTAAGGGGAGCGAGGAGGATGGCATTAAAAAGGAGAGGTGGGCTAGGTAATACTTTGTTTGCATAACTCTAGGTTTTGTTTGCGCGGGCAATGAAGTTTCTACCGAGCTAAGCAACCTCTGGGCCGTGCCAGTATTACCTCAGCCCTTCTGTGCGTCGACAATGCGTATTCTGTCCAAGTATTACGTCTTCTTTTGTCTCGTGGAAAGTCTCGGAGTGCTACAGAAAGATCATATACTTTACAGAGATTTTTAAATTATTTATGCAATTACCCAAACCCCTTTGTTCACTAGCTATCTAATGTCATGCAATCTTCTGCTTTCTCTTTATCAAGTAAACTTTAAGTTGTAAAATTTTTCAATAATTCGGTGGTGATTTGGAGCAAATTATTTCCTCGTTTTTATTTTTATGAGTAAAAAACCACTAATAACTTTTTAATAAAACTCAGATTAAAAACGGTTTTTATCTGTCCCTTCTCTTCTGGAGGAGAAGGTTTAAGATTTTATCTTTATTTACGAAATTAACTAAAAAAGCATGCTGGCTTTCATAAGCTCTGTATAAATGAGAGAAAGAAACTTAAATTTGGGCTTTCAGATGTAAAAGCGTCCAGTGCTTTGTAGCCTGCTGAAATAGTTTAAATAAGGTATCCCAAGAAATGCGCTCGATTTGGGATTTGCTGATAAGGCTGATGCATTAACACACCCACTTCCACCTTTTACCTTGTAGGATCTTGAATGCACTCTACCTAAGCGTCAATGGGATCGAAAATCCTATTCAATGGACATTTTGAAAGGCCCTAACCATAAGTGCAGAAATTTTGGACATAGTGGATTCTACTCTCAGGAGTTAGTAATACAATCGCTACTGTGACTAGCATGGCGAATTTTTTAAGTAAAACTTCCGTAATCACTTAGAATTTTCCTCTTCTGGCAGGAGTATTATATCGTAATGCCCTGATTATTTTTTAAATCTTCTTTTTGATTTCGCTGGCACTTTAGGCTCCGCCTCTGTACTTCCTCTGGCTAGCACGACCTCTGGGCCGCACCAGTAGACCCCCAGCCCTTCTGTACGTCGGCAAAACGTTTTCTTCCCTATAATTATGACTTTTGCCTTCAGGAAAGACTCATGGCGATGCAATATAGTCTTTTATACCCTCTTATTATAACCAGGATACAAATGCAATATTTTGTGACAATGACATAGCTTGGGAAGCTTTTGTTTCACCAGCTCCGGATCAAACTGACCGAGTTTTCGATTTCATAATCAAATGGTTTGGATGCTTTCAACAGTTTCGCCTTTATTTAACGTCTGCCATACACGCATATTAACGGATCAGCTCGTTATATCTCTCTTCTTAGAATTCGTCTGTTTACGACTGCCACAGTGCCAATGGTTAGGATAGCCTCGCCCCTGCCCTCTTAATGATTGTTTTTCACGCAAGTGAAGACGTTAATTTAGGTGTGGCTCACCTACGTAATTTAAATTTAAATAACTCATCACTTCACCTTATTTCCTAACATTATGTTTGTGTCTTACACATAAGTGTTTTTGGGGTTGAGTGCCGCTTCATTAATGGTCAACCTGTCAAGTCAATGAAACCTTCCCAAAAAAAATGGATTAAAATTTTTTAGAGATACTAAGGAATCAGACAATGCATATTTTGGACCTACTGATAATACTACATTTTCTGGTGCATACAAAACAAATGACCGGGAATTCAAATCCAGAAAAAAACACTGGGGTTATTCTAGTCGGAAGCTTTAAGAAAACTTTTCTGGATTTGAAAGGAAGCGCAGTACTGGGGAAGAATACGTACTACAGATGTACATAAGAACTGGGGAGGAGGCGGAGTCACTGGCATGTCCCAGATGCCATGTCACCAAGAGGAAGTAAAATCGCAGACCCCTAAGCCCCTGTGAAAACCAAATGAATAGTTAAACAAATTTTAAAGGTAGTGCCTAGACCTTCTCTTCTCTTTTGACCATCGTTTTCGGCGCTCCTTTTAACCTCCTGCGTCGACTATTACAACGAGGTAAAGGCTGTGAGAAAAACCACCCACGAAAAACCATGCTAGTCTTCGAATTTTTTTGTCACTGGGACGTATTCTGACCGTAAAGTCACTAATCCCCCTTGGTGATTCTACAAGATCTGGAGTTTCATTTGGTCTGGAACTATATTGGTGGAAGAGGGGAATGTGCAGACCGTAACGTATATCCATCACTAGTCGTAAAAATACTGGCCCAAAAAATGCAAGTTAAAGTGGTTTTGTGAAGATATGATTTCGCGTCTATTCCTCCTTGTCACTTTATTCTCACTTCTGTGCTGTCCAGTCATATGTCTATCTGGGCTCTATCCAGCAACTAGAGAGGTGTGGGGTGTTCACTTCATTAATGTCTCTATCCAGGTATTGTAGATAGCTCCTCAACGAGCCCTCTTAGCCAGTGTCACCCCGTTATTTGCTAGTAGCATTCCTGCAGAACACGAATCTGCGTTAGTTGCCGAAGGTAGGCGTCATTTTCGACCCAGCTTCTAGGAATGTTCACGGATTCTTCCATCCGCAGCACTATCAGGGTAGAATATGCACTGCAGATGTACAGAAGGGCTGGAGAGCTACTACCCCCAAGCGGAAGTACAAAGGCGGCGGCTTCAGTGTCTGTGAAAATATAACAAAGAGTTAAACAGCCAAATCAAGTATTATACCTATAAAATCAAGCACTATAAAAAGGAAAATCAGCAATGAATTGTATAAAAGTTGATGAATGTCTATAAAATGCATGTTATGCGAGAAAACTGTAATTTATACTTACGAGTCTGGAACATACCCTGTTCTACATGTAATAGTCTAAACCCTCACAAGCGCCCATTTAGGTGATTAAGCCCCAATTTTTGAACATAATCCCTCTCCGTTGGTTGTTTTACCAGAAAGTTGTTTATGTCTCCTACAGTGGAAGGCCTAGTTATGATATATGGTCGGACATATGACAATGGAACTCCTCCCCCTCGTCATTTGTGAGGCAAAATGTCTCCCCCACGCCCCTCCTCCTTTCCCTCTAATGCTCCCCTCTGGAAAGTTATATTACCCGCCTGTTAGCCATATTTTTTGAGGTAAATGAACCGCTTCTTTGTGTCTCATGCCTTCATCAAGTTTTTTTACCATTTCGACGTAAAATGTATCTGCGTTTTGGGTACAAATATTATAAGGCACAGAAGAGAGCTCATCAGCATGCAATTTTAACCACGTGGGTTTTTCCTATCAATTTGAAGAAGTGACAAATTTAAATGAAATGATTCCTAGATCAAAAATTGTGGCTGAACTAAACTACCCTCGGCCTTAGAGCAGTTTTTTGACATAGGACGTTGACGAACCGGTGTAAAGACTACAATTTTTTTAAAAAAAAGTCGTTAAGACTGTGAATGTCTTATTTATATATTGTGAGTTAAAAATACTTACAAAGAATGCCAATAAACCCTTGAAAGTTCAAAGAATTTTGCGATGTAAACAGTCGCAGCTGGGTCTTACTTACAAACGATTAGTAGTATCAAGGTACCATGGTTAGCATTCAGCCCCAAGGCTTTTGTAAAACCCACGACTTCTCCCAATCACGATCAGGCATTTGCGTAACCAATTAATAGCATTATGGCTACCAGCAGTCAACCAATTGAAGCTTGAGAGTTCAGCTCAGTACGTGCGTCCATGCATTCTGTGCATGACTCTACCCTATGTCCAGGGTGAGATCCCTCCTCACGCACGTACACACGCACTCGTGCACGCATGCACGTCGCACTAAGGCAGGCACGTATTCGCATCACGCGAGGCTGGTGACAGGACCCACGAAAGCGCTCTTCCCTTCTCGGCCTCATTCTCCCTCTCGCCTCAACCCCCTTCTCTCTGTTCCAGCGCCAGTTCTGCCTTGCAGTTCTTTCGTTTGTACTTTCTTTTACCCACACAGTCGGAATGCCCTAGGGCTTGCCGCGATTTGAACAGGTTAAAGGTAATCGTTGGACGGACACAAGTATACACTGCCAAATTTCATAACTCTGCCATGGCGAGTTTCATTGCCAAACAACTCATTGGAAATCAACTAGACTCCGTCAAGGGTAAGCTATTTGCTTGTATGCACTCACTGTGCGTCAGCTCCGGTGCCTTCTGGTTCAAAGGACCAGAAAAAACTGTTTACTTACCCGATCAAGGTGATGTCATTGCTATCATTTCCCCTCACTTCAAATGTTCGAGCTCACTAAATACTGTAATTTATAATTTATGAGTAATACTTGAGTAGACGTAGAAGGACCTTGACAACTACGTGGTATCGTGCTAAGCGATAGAGGTTGTACAGCCTCACGTAGCCACTACGAAATGCATCGTGTAACTCCGCGCTCACTCTACCTTAGCAACTAACGAAGAATTACTTTAATTTCACCTCCTACAAGACCTCCCACTTTACAGTTCTACAGTGATCCAGGGAACACACCATTTTTAAACAGTTTTGCCCTTTCTACTATCTTATTTCGTGAAGTCACCTCATTTCTTCCTAGGTTCTGAGACTTGAATCCCCTATTGGCAGCCTTTGTGAGAGGTTTAGTAAAGCCATTACACTTCTCTACTCTAGGGTCCATAACACTCCCATGTTTTGAAATTACTTAATCACTAGATATGTTCATTAACTCTGGTAAACAGAGGGACAGTTCGCAGCTCTTTTAATGCAGGTACACAATAAATGCAGTATGAATAATTTATTTCCTGTGCTCCTCTTGGTCAGTGTCTTTGAATAACAGCTTCTTTATTTATGCCATTATTAGAGAACAAAGTTGTCTCAAGGAGACTGGAAAATTGAAGTTGTGATCACCTTTGAAGCACTTACAGATGACGAATCGTAAGACCTTAGCAGCCAGATCTGTTCCAGTGCTTATTTTTCCCACAAGCAACCCCGCCTTACACAGAAAAACTGCATTTCCGGTTTACCGACAAAATAAAATTCCACACTTGTGACGAGAGAAGAAACTAGTCATAGCGATGGCGTTGTGTGATCTTTGCAGGTGCTCTTGGTGACAAGAAAGATGAAGGTGGATCATCAGGAGCACGGGAAATCGACCCCGAAGTGGAGGAGGCTCTGCGCGAGGCTGAACAGAGACGACAGGAGAAGCACCGAAAGATGGAGGAAGAACGTGAAGCCATGCGGCAAAACATCCGTGATAAGGTAGACCGCTTTCCCCTATCCTATTAATCGCCTAATCAGTCAATAGGGGAGTCAGGACTGCAGATTATAATTTACACTCGAGTTTTTTGTCCTGCATTTGAATGAAAGGCAAAATTCGTATGGCACTGACAGTGCCTTCATGGAACCGCACGAAATTGAGCGCGGCTAGGTGGTATTTCATTTCATACTGAGAAGGGTTTTTCGGCGCATACTGACAGTTTTTCTTTGAAATACCAATCTATCTCAACTGGCTGCAATAAATTAACCAAACTGCTCATATTTCATCATATTTAAGATTAAGATTTCACGCTTAGTATTGGGTAAGGTAAATCAGTCAGTCATAAGATTAAAGACATATTTCATTTATGTTTGAATATATTTAGAGCGTAGAGGGCATGATGAAAACTAGCCAATTACTTAAATTACACTATATCCTCTTAGAAACAACCATTTTTGAGGGTGGGAATGGAAATGGATTTAACCCAAAATCAATTTGGCATCCACTTATCCCTGGAAGTACAAATTTTTTTCACTTTTCCAGACCGTAAAATCCCGACAATAAAGTGCCGAATTTGCTCGTCAACCATTTCAGTTAATTTGTTTATCTTAACCATATTGCAGATCGTCAGCTTATGCGAGCTTTTTGAATGCGCGAAGGGGGAGTAAATTTCCTCAAGAAACCTATAGTACGTATATCTGTTCAAAATATGGGAATTAAATGCCCCACTGTTGGTGCCTAATTTATGGCAAATGACTTTTTTTGTTAACGTGTCTACTTAAGTGGTTCTTACCGCGGCACTGGGTAACCTTTATGTCCATGTTTTGATTTAGGCGATAAAATGTGGTTTCTTGACATAAAGCATAACTAAGTGACTCGCCTGTTTGAAATCTGCAGTGTTGAAGAAAAGCTGCATTAGATATATCAGTAATCCATTGGAAAGTCATTATTTACTAGACAAACCATTTTTTAATGCAGAATTCCCCATTATTCTACCTTTACGGGGTCTTGTAACTCGAATAAATTGGATGACACTTTATCAGAGGCACGTTTTCCTCCCTCTATTACCAAGAAAAGGCTTCGAAAATTCTAATTTTTTTTTGCAAACTGCGCAGTTGTCATTGTCAATGACATTATGGTTTGACAACGAAGAATCTCTCATTCAGAGAAGAACTAAAAGTGTAGTCACTCTGTTTATGATTGTTCATTTCACAAAGGACTGTTTCCCATTTTTAAGAAACATAATAATCAACTCAGATTTCCTCTGTTACGATTTGAACGCCAGAATCGAACCCCTACCTGCCAGAAAATTGCATCAATAGGAAGAGAACCAGACTAACTTGTCTTTCAGTTTTGAATTAACACCTAGAACTATTAAACAAACAGAACCTCTTTACTGCATGACTGGAAAGTGTTTTGCAATTTGAAATGGAAGTGAGCAGATTTAATGTTTCCGCTTGTAGTGAGCCATTAATTTGCCGCTTTGATCTTTGCGACAGCAAAAGTAATGCAGGGTTTCTCGTTCCTATCGAAAGACTTTTCTTAGCTGGAGAAATTGTGCTCCTCTCAGGGACTCATTCAGCAAACGATATTTGGTAATTTACGATCATGCATGATGCTATTACTACGAGGGATTTTGATTTGGATTACCTGTCGATATTTGCAAACTAGCAAACATTAGAAACTGGGATTTAATTTCAAAACCGTACCGCTGAAATGTCAGCGTTGAGAATCTAAAACCCTGTAGGCAAAATAATGGGTGAGTTTGAAAAGCATCAGTGCCAATGGACAAATAGCCGAGATCCCAAACTCCGCCTCCAATTCTTTAATAAACAACACATTAAAGTTCCACAAAATTATCGTTTAAGTTTGGACCACAACTAAAAGGTTACTAATCCTAGCACTAGGATTTTGGTATTTCGTGGAAAATATATTCTAAAATAAATGTACGTGAACGAAATTCATTTCTCGCTACGTAGGGTGTTTCTAGCCCATTTCGATTGTGTATATATATCGGGTGGTCGGAATGAAATAAATCAAGAAACCCCTTAGATTCACTAAATCATCCAACACAAGATATGAATAATTAAACAGCTTCTTTAAAGCCTCTCATGAGAAATCAAGATAATCTAATTGCCCTCGTCTTTCTGTCAAATGATAAGTCTTTTGGAATTTTAACTAACATCCACGGATCAACCACGGCTGCCATGGGGTTTGCGTCTGTTTCCACTTGCCACCATGTTCTCACCTCACTGCTGCTCAGCCACATCTATCTGGCTTCTATCCAGGTAGTAGAGAGGTGGAGGAGGCATCGCGTGTTCACTTGACTGAGATCTTCATGTAGGTACCTCAGACGGCTCCGTAGCGAACTTTTCCGGATTGTTCACTGCGACGGCTAGTGTCTCTCACTTCAGTTATTAACGGCAGTTCCGCAGGAAACGGGACCATGGTAGTTGGCGAAGGTAAACGCCGTTCTCAACCCTTCAGTTAGGGGCCTTTGCTGATTCCACCGTCCGCATCAAATTTCCTTCTGAGGCGTTAATTTTGAGCATTCAGTAGAAAAAACTAGTATTGTTGTCCTCTAGAATTGCTTTTACTTTCCGTTACCACCAATTTAGCCACCCGGGTCTTTCCTGAAGAAGAATAAAAAAATAACACTCGAACAGAATATGTATTGTCGACGCATAGTAGGGCTAAAGGGGCTACTGGTATGACTCGGAGGTCATGTAAAGGTGGAGCCTCAAGTACTTAACTATCCAAGTTTTAAGTTCATTGTCCAGATGAGCATCAAGTAGTTTGTACTTGCTCACAGATGCTGTTCCATTACAATGCACATCTCTCTACCATAAAATTTTTGAGGCTTTTATTTCCCAAGTAATTTGACGTGTATGTGTGTGTGTGTGATCCCGTCACCATTACGGCTTCACATCACACTGCGCCTCAATGCACAA
>NW_020170427.1:12065-14087 GCF_000524195.1 Echinococcus granulosus
CTGCTGGCTGGCTGGCTGGCTGGCTGGCTGGCTGGCTGGCTGGCTGGCTGGCTGGCTGGCTGGCTGGCTGGCTGGCTGGCTGGCTGGCTGGCTGGCTACGGTGGACACGTAACCTATTTAGCTTAGATGCAAACAAATGAGTATTGCATGAGTGAGCAAGTTTTACGCATCAAGTGCTTTGGCAATTTATCCAGAATTGTTTATGATCCATAACGATTCTGCCGGATAAACAGTTGTGCCGTCCTAGAGTTGTCACTCGTATCGCACTCTCATGCTCTACTTCAGTTACCAGTTGAGTAGTACACGGCTGTTCTGCTTCCTCAAGTAGGCGTTTGACCTGAGAGGCAAAGTTGTGGGTCATTTGAGGTCACAAATTATGCTCACCCGTTTGAGGTAATCGAAATGAGTGTGCTTAGTTGGAAAGAGAACACCTTGGATGTAGAGAAATTCGAATTATCGAGTTTGCTGAACCACCTTCTTTGTGTTTTGACCACCGTGATGAAGCGAGGCATCGTAGATTCGTGGCTCTAGGTGCAGGTGATTGGATGAGGTATCACAGGCTTAAGAGCAACATTGTTGAGCCATTTGGTTGATGGAGTGTGGCTGCCTCGCACTTCCCTCCCAGCTACGCATGAGTGTTGAGTGGATTACGATTTACTGCCAGATGGGGTTCTTGCTCAGTGAGCTTCTGCAACTTTCTTAGCAAATGTGCTGCTCGGAATTTGTCGAAGTAAATTTAAAACATCTATTGCACTCCTTATCGACAGGCGTGACAACAAAGCCCAAAATATTCTCTTTATCCATTGCATTTAGTAGGTTGCAGTTGTCATTGTGAGGAGCTGAATAAGTGCCACGTTTTATTATCGGGTTCATGAATTATTGAAGTGGAGGAGGCTGTATATGGACCTTGGCAATATACATAGGGAGATGAAGTGGGCACGAAGTTTGCCTTCAGTAGTGTAGAACACGAAGGTGATGCTGTTTATTGCCTTGTTGGAGGGGGCATTAACCAGTCCATGCAGGATTCTCGAGAGATCTCTGCACTTGGGGGCCAATGGCATAAGAGTTGATTATTTCATGCCAACACAAGGGCAGGTGGTGTAGGTTTGAATGCAGCATTGGCTATTTGTGGAAGTGCCAGGCAAAAAGTGACCTCAAGTCTCACCTTTCCTTGCAGGTATGCTGCCGGAGAACATGCGTGGAATTGCCTCGAAAGTGACTGAAGCGCCTGGCAAGTTGATATCCGAGGCCACGGAGAAATGCACACTTTCATAGACACTCCCATCCCTTTCCCTTCCCCTTTTACGCCTCTTCTCCTGTCATCCCACCGCCTTTATTTAGCAAACCATTGACTCCCCGTCCCTGTGGCATAATAGTAGATAGGACGCAGGTGAACATCCTCCTACACGAGCAGTTGCCTTCCTTCTCCCCGCACACGGGATGTTATAAGCCACGCAGGTTCTGTGCTTCAAACCATGCAATGCAAATCAACAACGCTACACTTTTGTCCGTACCCGATTGGAATTTCGCGTCCCGCGTCTCTCACCCACCTACCCACCCATTCACTTCCCGACCCACCGCCCACCTACCCACTCACCTATACACACACGGAAGACACAAGAGCATTTACACACACACCCACACGCACGCACACACGCACACGTGGAAATTCAGTGAAACTGCATAATCATAAATGGCGTGGAGAGATGGCTAGCCTTCCTGTCTGCCATTTTGTAAAAATTACTGTCTTTTGTTTGTTTCCTCCTCCTACTCCTACACCTGCTTCCCCAGCTCTTCTTTCCACTCACTCCCTTCTCTGAGATGTCGATGCTGAATGTCGTTGCTAGAGTAGATTCATATGCAGCAGTTCTCTGTCCATGGGGTTATGCTTCCTCTTATCACGCAGAGCATATTTCGTGGAGCAAATGAGCATATGAGTGGAGATTTTGACTATTAAACGAGTTCTTTTAGGGATTTATTTAGGCGATGCTGTCCTACAGCCAAGCTAGGAATGTCAAGGTT
>NW_020170427.1:14187-32905 GCF_000524195.1 Echinococcus granulosus
GTCAAATATCAGTGATGCAAGGCTGCATTTCATCATTGAATTACGAATGCTTTTTGTAAGAACTTTTTACATAATGGTTGGAGATAGGTGTATTCAAATGTACTTAATCACTTGTTTTTACATTGAAAGAAGGGGAATGCGCATAACTTAACATTATGCCGACTTATTTAACTTCATCAGGTTTCAAAGAAAAAGTGCTGGATTTTTTCTCACAGAAAGGCATTTTTAAAGCTACCATAAATTAAAATAAATTTTGTTCCTTAGACTGCTACAAAATACAAATTGGTGAATAAGCTTCCCTCAGATTTTTTAAATCGTGGCGTCATTCACCTTTGAATCCACGGAGACAACACTTTCTCACCTTTTTTATCAATTGTACTTAAGCATTTATGCCAAGGCCACCTCTTCTTAAAAAAAAAGAATTGTCTAAGTCTATGTACCACCTTAGTGGTCCCTGAAGATCAAGGAATTCGTAATACTGGGGCTGAATGAGTGTTGCCGACTTGCAGAACGGTTGAAGGCTTACTGGCATGGTCCAAAGGCACATTCACACACTCTGCATTGCTTCTGGCATAACTTAAAGGTGGATTAAATATTCAACTGGTTTTACTAAAATTTGTTGTAGTAAGCTAAAAAGAACATAACTATTTCTTAGTCAATGTAAGTCAACAAGCTTTTGAGTGGACTTTCTTTCTACGAATAACATTGTTGCTGTTCTGCAAAAACCTAATCATCAAATTGTTTTTATCGGTCCTACCCGAGAAAATACCCGAGTCATTCCTAAAGACGGAGCAAGATATAATACAGGCAGAGAATATGCATTGCCGCAGTTTGGACGAAAAATTGCGGAGCCTCAAGTGTCCGCAGAACCAAAATGAAGAGTCAGACTAACAATCAAAATGCTACATAGTCCCTCTCCTCTCCTTTTGAGCGTCGTCCTCGGCGTTTTCCACGGCCAACCTCCAGCCCGGGCCATCACAATGTAGTTAATGCTGTTAGAGAAACACCCACAAACCAACAGCCCCAGTTATCAAACTTAGCAATTCCACTAAATCTGGAGTTTCGCCCTTTTTGTAAACTGTTGGGTGAAGGAGGAATGTTCAAACCATCTCCTGTATCCATTGCTAGTCGTAAGAACACTGGTTTAAAAGCAGAGTCATTTGGTAAGGGACGGGGCTTAAAGTAGTTTCATGTGGATAAGGCTTGGCGTCGATTCCTCCAGGCCACCTTGTTCTCCCTTCAGTGCCGTCCAGTCATACCTATCCATCTGTCTTGGTTAAATGCAACTAGTAGAGAGGTGGGAAGGAATCGCGTGTTCAATTGACCGACATCTTCATACAAGTACCGTGGACAGCTGCGTCTGGAACCTTTTCAGATGGTTCATAGCTAGCATCGCTTCATTTGTAAATAGTAGTCCTGCAGAACAAGGGGCTGGAAAGATTGCCGAGAGTGGATGTCAATTTCAACCCTTCTGTTAGGGGTCTTTGCAGATCCTCCAACCTGAAGTCCATGCTCTTTTTTGCCACGTTTAACTTTAGCATTCAGAAATGTAAATCTGAATTGTTATTTGCTCGGAACGGGTTTGCATTCCGTTGCCACTAATCTGGCGCCCCAAGACTGCCCAGAAGGGAAAAGAAGTTGTAATACTAAAACCGAATATGTATTAACAACGTGCGGTAGAGCGGGGGGCCACCGGCATGGCCCGGAGGTCACGGCGCTTAGCAAAAATGCAAAGGTGGGGACCTAATCGCCCGCGAAACTAAAACAGAGAGTTAAACAAGTAATTAAAGTATTACAACTGTTTCGGTAATCAGTTCCCTTCTTATTAATGCATTCAAAAGGGTAAACAGTTGTAAATTATAAAATTTGCTTCATTTGAGAAACTTGTGTCAAAGATGCAGTCAAAATCCCTTACCCCTATTTCCGCCTTTACTTGATTTGCTTGAATTTTACTGCAGTATGTTCAGAAATTGTGGTGTTGCGACATGTATTTTAGCTAATATTACTTTAGAATGCAGGAGAAGATTAGCATGAGAGGTCGTTATTTGACGTGGTAATGGGCATGAATGGACGTAGTGCCGCTTGTGTTAAGCCGGTATACAAAAAATTCGTCCGCAAAACCGAATCAAATGATAAGTGATGGATCACTTGGGTAGGGGGCGGGGTGGAATGCAAATGCGACTAGATTATAAGTGGCTTTGTTTATTCCTGGACAACTCATCCAGAAAAGAATAGACAGGAGATGGTGGACATGAAAGGGATAGCACACAATTTATGGCTGATTATCAAATGCAGTGCTTAGATCTCGTGGTTCGTCAGAACAACCTCACGGGCTCAAAATTCACCATGCCTAACCACCCGATTTCGATGTTAATGGAAGGTTGAGGCACCTAACTTCGATCCTAGAATGAGCCAGGTGAATTTACTAATCGTACCCCTCCGACAATACAACAACCGCTACTTAACTTGGCGCGAGTTTAGAGTTATTACAAGTAAAATGTTTATCGTTGTGTGAATAGGATTGACAACCGTAATGCCTCGCTGACGTAGCTAAGTAAATACAATATTATTTTTTGGTTTACAACTTTCTATTTGTGGCCTGGTTGAGAAGCAGACGTCCACCAGACTATCACACCTCAGACGAATTTCCATACTGAGGTAAGCATTAGGTGCACACCAGTCTTGCCTCTGAACCTTTAAAGTGAGTGACCAATTTACAAGCCTAATCCGCGGAATATGAAGTGTCAGGCTGTTTCAATGTTCAATGTAGTGTAATACGATAGTGGTTTATCCCTCGGCATTGGTAAGGCGCCACTTTTGGACTTTGAATTAGCCCTCTTGTACCCTGCTGGGTGAGCTGGCCCTTTGGGCCATGCCAATGGCCCAGACACCTTCTCCGTGCTGAATATATATATTCTGCCCGAGTATTTCGTCTTCAGGGAGTCTCGGGACGCTACAGTAGTTATTACCTCCATGTGGACACCGATGGCTGAAGCGAGGACCTTGAAAATTCCTCTTATTCTTAATATCATGTCTCAAATTATTCCGGAAATATTATCAGATACAGTGAATTTGGGTGTTAGAGTTTCTTCTAAAATAAAGGCTTTACTTTAAATGATGGCAATTTCAGTTAATTTTAGTACGATAAAACCGAAGACGGCAATAAAGTTCAGTCAAGGTAAATAAACGTCAGTTCATTTTAACTAGAGTGTGCTTAGATAATTCGTAGTAGGGGTTAAGACCTTTCGAATGAATTGGTGGCAGGGAACACTGATGTCAACCCTCACAGTCTTTTTCAAAGCCATTTGATTAATGAGTCTTGTGAAGTGATGATCGGCGCGTGTGTGGTGCCGACCGGAGGCCTACTTGGTGTGCTAGCACACGATAAACATTCGATTATCAAAGCCGTCACAAGATTTTATTTACATTAGGGAGGTGAACTTTTAGGGGTAGGCGTTGAATGTGGTGAGGCGTATTGATAGAAATGTAACCAGCGCCTTTATAAATGGGATACTAGAATGGTTTAGAGGAATACTTAAGGTATATTGGACAAATTTTATAAATATAATGCGAATCTGTATGCGCGCCTGCCAAACTTCCTCATTTAGAAATCCAAAAGGGGTTGGCAACTTGTAAAGGGTAGATATATCCAATCGATTGGCATTTTAAGGAGCTAACGCGACAAAAGCAATCGACTGAATACAAATAAGGATAGAAGCGGGTAGAGAACTGAGAAACAACCTAAAAAACATTGTGCAATTAGATGTCTAGTGTTATTTGGGGTAAGTAGATTCTCGATTAGCCAATGTTAGCTAAAAAGTGTCCCCATTCCCTTGAACAAAATAGCCCTTTCAGCTAATTAAAAACTCTCATTTTATAAAAACTAGCTTATACTGATAATGTCTGCCTGTCGGGAGCGAGAATGCAAGAAATCCAAATGCTAATCGACTGTTGCTTAAATACAGAGTTAGGGACAGTTTAGCTACCGTGAAACCTCAACAGTGTGGTGACGGGAATAGGATGTTTTAGCACAATGACTACACAACTGTGCTCCTTATTTCGTACATAAGTGTACAACTCTGCTATAGGAAAACTCGTAGATCAGCTCTTCCCCCTGCCCTCGTGCGCTTAGAACACCTGGGATTATTCAACTTCGACATGTTTATTCGGATAAGTAGATAAGGGAAACAAGCACAAGTTTAGGGGAGTGTGGACGCAAAAGCTCTCCTCAGCTTACTCATCATTGAAGTCTCAGTCTTGAGGTTCAACTCGTATGCCATCCTTCACTATGAAAGGGACATTAAAACAACATAAGTAGTACACTATATCTCACTGTTAGTAATGGCGTTATAACATTACCATATTTTAAAATAGCCTTATGGTTTCCTAGTCCCTTCTATTACTTACAAGTGCTCACTAGTGGATTTCAGAGACCGAGAAGCTATAAAATTTCCTGGTCTTGAATCATCGGCATTTAGCTTTTCGGAAACACTTGCAAAAAAAATATAACAGCATTAATAATTAATGTGTAAGACGTGTACAAACTAGTAAAATGTTTTGCGCTTTTTTTTGCGTTTAAAGCAGCTTTTTAGGTTGTCATTTTTTATATTTGATCAGGTGCTTTGTTTAAATCGATCAGTTGCACACGTCTACAATATAAAATGTGATGGGGGTGCAATTCATCACTCTCAAGGAGGTAAATCGAAATGTATGCTCCTGAAGTGGATCCAGATGTTTTTCAGCAGGTACTCGAAGTGATGCATCCCTTCCGACTGTCTATGGAGGACTACATGGACATCAAGAATGCACTACTAGCCGCATTGCGTTCGGGTCTTAAACTGAGGCGTCGAGACAAGTCGTCCGTAAAGATGTATCCTTCATATGTTACAAAAATGCCAACTGGTGAAGGTATGCTAAAATTTTTTAGTATTAGGCCACGCAGAATGTGGCCAATACTTAGCATTGGACCTCGGCGGCACAAATTTCCGAGTGTGCTTGGTTACACTGTCCGGTAAAAAGAACCTCCCATTGTTGAGCAAAGGACTCATGCTATTCCGGTTGATAAAATGCGAGGGACTGGCGCCGAAGTACTGCAATTTCATCTAATTCATTTTCTCTAGCTTTTTGACTATTTGGCAGCAAACATCCACGAATTTCTTCGCCTCCGTGGCCTTCTCGATAAAGAATTTAAACTTGGATTTACGTACTCATTTCCATGTGAACAGGCCGGACTGAACACCTCCTTTCATGTCCGGTGGACAAAGGGATTTTCGGCCAGTGGTGTTGTCGGGCGCAATGTTGCCGACCTCTTACAAAACTCAATCGACAAAACAGCAAGTGCAGATTTCCCGATTTCCTTAATTCTGGTTACCTTTTGTATGCTAAATCCAGCTTTCTGCCTTATGAGCTTCATAGTTTGTCTTCATATATCTCAAGATACAAATTTAAGTTGTATCGAGAAGTTGTGGCTAATTGCGTTAATCCGTTTGACGCAAATATGCAAATTTCGTTGTATTTTTTAGGGTGCAAACGTCAAATGTGTCGCTGTTGTGAACGACACTGTTGGCACCTTAGCGGCCTGCTCATTGGAGGACAAAAGATGCGCTGTTGGTCTCATTGTGGGCACCGGTTCGAATGCCGCCTATCTGGAGGATATAGACAAAGTTGAGCTGATCACAGCACGCAGACTTAGTGGTGAATTGACTGAAGAGGTTGCTGATGCCACCAGTGTTGTTATCAATATGGAATGGGGTGCCTTTGGTGATTATGGTGAGTTGGACTACTATCGAACTGAATTTGATGAGATTCTGGACAAAGAGAGCATCGTGCCAGGAAAGCAGAAGTATGTGCCTTATCTTCCTGCCTTTTTGTTTATGTGTTTGTCGGGTAAGTTATCTCGAGTTTATTTTCTTTTCAAAGGTTCGAGAAGATGTGTTCGGGAATGTACCTTGGTGAAATTGTACGTCTTATTTTGCTGGATCTCATCGAAAAGGGGCTTCTCTTCCAGGGCCAAGTTCCTGAGCGTCTGCGAAGTAAGGACAACTTTCATACCAAATATATCACTGAAACTGAAAGGTTGGTTTTGTTTTGATGACCGTAGTGTGTTCTATTCCGTTGGAAACCAATTTAACATTACGCACTTGTACTTTGTTTCCAGAGATCCACCACATCTTCTCTATAGCACTTTATACATGTTGACAGAGGACCTCTTAGTTCCTACAGTCACGCCTCAGGACAGTCGAATAGTGCGTTATGTCTGCGAGGTGGTTGCCAGCCGTGCAGCCCATCTCACTGGCGCTGGCATTGCCGCAGTGCTGGAGCACATCAAACGTCCCGAAGTCTCCATCGGCATCGATGGCTCGCTCTACAAATTACATCCGCGTTTCCGTGAGCGTATGACTGACATTCTCGATAAGCTTCTCCCTCCCACGATTCACGTGAGTCGCAGACTAGGCCTCCTTCCGTTTTTGCCTTTTTTTCTATCTATCTAATGACTGTTTTGTTGTTTCAGTTCCGTCTTCGTTTGTCAGAAGATGGAAGTGGAAAGGGAGCGGCAGCTATTGCAGCAGTTTTCGCGGGCTAGTTTTAACCAGTCGAATTGTGACCTCCTGATTCTACCGATCACTTTCTTAGCCTTATTTTCTTCCTTCAGTAATGGCCTTGGCCGTTCCCCTCTTTGCCATCCTGCCTTGCAATCAGAGTGTATATAAAACCCGATTTGTGAATCATGCGCCTTCTCAGGACAGTCACCAATTATTCATTTATTCTCTTTGCCTTTACTTCTCTCCATTACATCCTTGTCAAGACTTGCGATTTCTTTTGAATAAAGTATGCATACTTAATGCTCATCAAGAATTTATTTTGTTGTCCTTTATTGGATCTGCTTAGCAGAGGTTTGAAGTTGATGGTCTCTATTTTAGTCGAATCTTTTCATGATTCCAGTACTATTCCAAGGATCTTATTCTTTGTGGAATGGCTTTTTGAACCTTGGTTTCTTGCGAGTTAGGGTTAAAGATCGTACTTTTGTGGGGCAGCAGATGAACGCCTTCCTCGACCCTACTTGGGCATGTAAATTGGGATGGGAGAGTTGATCAGTGCAACGACCAGTCAGACTGGATGTTGATGTGTTGACACCTCTTGATCGGATCCAGTACTAGAGAATGCAATTGCAGCTTATCGTAGGATTTTTGCGGTCAGATTTCAAAAAGGAGGGATGACCTCATTACTGACTTAAGACCTCGATGCATTCCGCATGGGGCATGTGCGGTCTTGTTAGTGTCACGTAGACGGGATTGTGGATACAATTTTCCCATTCATTGCCTAGAGGCGAATTGAGCTGTCTGTCAGGCATTTGAGGCGAGTGGTAAACATGATGGATGAGTGCGTGTGGATGTGTGTGTACGTGTTTTTTTTTGGAGATGGATCAAAAAGCACGGCAAAAAGGCGATGCACACGCCCATCGCTCGACTGCGAGACGGGTGGGTAGTACTGGCGCTTTAAGAGGTAGGCGAGTCCATTGTCACACCGCTGTCTAAATGGTGTCTAAAGCGTTCCTATTCTAGCAAATCATGAATAAACTTCACAACTGACAACTTGTCCCAAATTGCATCGTTTAAGGAAACAGACATTTTTAAAATGGAAATGATTTAACTAATGGGCAAGCCTCTAGCACCACACAATTTTAGTGATCTGTACACCAAGTCCTTAAAAACGAAAGAGACGATGCGGAAAAGCGGATGTTATGATAAATGTGTCTTGGATGGCGCCATCAGTGCTATTGCGTCGCATGTAGATTGTCAACGTGGGGTTTGGGGATTGTCTAATGCATTTTTACCGGGGAAAGCTAACACTATCTGAATGAAGAGAGGAAGTATTACTTAGGAGTTGACACTTAGGGTGTTATTACTTACTGACGTGAGCGAAATCTGTTCTGTATACCACTCTAACCTTTGAATATGGACTCTGAAACATATAGACTTTAAATGGACGGATTTCCTCTTCAAACCTTTAATCCTTTCTTACACCGTTTGTGCCAACAGCAGATAAGGAATCGGCCTCAAATTATCCTCACCTTTCTACGACAAGAGGTGAATACTTCAGATTAAACTGCATTTAATCGAGTAACTGCTATTTACCGCTAAATATGTGGGATATGGATGGATTCAAATGAGGGAACGTCTCATAAAATAAATTGTTTATCCCCCGATAAAGTGAAAAACAGTATTGTTGTTAGTGGCGCCAATTTACTTTACAAAGTGTTCTGATTAGCAAGTAAATAAATAAATCAATTTGTGGAGTGAAATTATCTGCGTAATTTGACAGTTATGCGGTTTTGTGCAATAGAATGCAAGTTTCTTATATTGGACTGATGACCCATAAATCAGACCTGAGTGTTACCATTGCTGTTTTGAAATTTTACTCCCCAATTTATTCTTTTATTTATGTGTTAACACCTGGGTAACCAAGGTGTACCCTAATGTCACGTGATATGAAGGTGTCATCGATGATGGCGCTTTGCAATGCTACCTACCTGAACTACAGACATGTACATTGCAATTTAGAACGGTTTCCAAACAACCAAATGTTTATCTACCCATGATTTGGTGAACTGGGCATGGTATTTAATTAATGTGATAAGATTAAATAACACGCATTATGTGGACTTCCACACTTTTACCTGCATTTTTATCGCATCCTGCCAAATTACTTGTTGCCTTCTCTCCAGTCTTTTCTGAAGTCCTAATGAGCCATTCCAGCAGGCGATTTGTTGCCAACACACGATTTCACCACTAAGGCAGGTTTAAACATTACGGTGGCTGAGGAGCTCACGCACTTAAAAGTACTTTCAAATAAATGTCAAACCATTAAAACAGTACTGTTAACAAAAGTGTGTAATGTCTTCTTTTAAATCTGAATCTGAACAATAACAATACGGCATCACGATTAACTTAACTATTTTTAAGCAGTAGACATTTGGAAAGGGGAGGTTTATTGGCCAATTCATAAGTGTTTTTTAGCAAACGGTAATTCTGATATCCACTTTGCTCTCTAAGTAGATCACTGCCCTTCGTGCCCGATTATGATATGAATTCGAGGGGACAATGTTAATTTAGCAATTGTTTAGAAGAAAATTGAAATACTACTTTGATATCCACTTTACAAATTTAATTGCTGACCAAAGCGTCCACCCATCAAAAAAATTAAGCTTTGAAATAATGATTTGAGATCGCCCCGACACAAATTCTCACTCGATGGATTTCTGGTCCGCGTTCTCGTTTTCGCTTACCCGCTCACTCTCGTGCATCCTGTACCATCGTCATTCCCATAAACACGGAAAATCCCGCCACTGAAATGATTTAATTGTCGGGTCACATTGTAGAGGGCTAGGGTACGCATACCGCCTTTTTTCGCGCACCGCACAGCACCATATCGTACACCGACATGCGCTAACCACACCCATTCTACCTTGCCTTGCTTCGTCTGCCTATTTTGAATTTGCTCATATGTGTACGTTTGGTGACGCCCGTGACTGACTAGAGGGAACCTGTGGTCACCCGTTTTTTGTCCTATTAGACCGCATGCTCATCTCACCTACATGGAGGTAGACGAGGTGTGGTTAAGCTACCAGCTTTGTCCAGACAGCGTTTTACTTTTTTCTCCCACTGAGGGGTAGCGGAGTTAGTCGTAGCCCCTGGCCAGAATGCAGAAGGGGGTTTTGTACCAATGTAATAGGGGTTTTCACTTTGTTTCCACGTCGAAAGAGGAATTTGTCCACCTATTTGTTACTGTAGTCTGCCATATTTAGTCAAAATTTTATGCTTATCAGGATATTCTATTTGCAAAAAAATTTCCTTAACTCAAAATACTCTTCAATAGGTTTAATTTTAGACCAGTTATGCCTAAGAAGTAGCATTGATACAATCGAGTTATTTATAAATTATTAAGATACTGCAAAACTGAAGTTCACAAAGTTCGAATATTTTCATTATCTGGGTGATGACTACTTAATTCTGACTGGAGCATCAAATTTTCGACCATATGCGGAGTTTAAAACTTGAACACTTGAAAGCATATCTCTCCCAATTAAGCAATGCTTTTGGATCCAGGGGTAGGATAGGTTATATATGGATGTATTCTGAGCTTATATGCGTTTCAGTTGTCAGTTCCCTGTTTATTGCCAATTTTAAAGTTAGTGGGCGGACTTTTCATGCAGGTGATTGAATCTCGATGCACTTCCGCGTCACGTATCCTCCATCCTAAAAACAAAATACGAAGAGTTAGTGAACTAGGCCTTTTGATGTGTCAGCCGGGTTTGAAAGGCTGCAGTTCTTTTCTATGTAAGTGCAAAAAATTTAAAGAAACGTCATGCTTTAAGGAATGGTTTGGAGAGTTAAGCATCTGCACATAAATAATTGGGATAGAAACAAGAGTAGGGACCTATACTTTGGGGAAAATCCTGAATTGCCCTTCCTAGACAGGAATTATGCCAGAGAAGTAGCATCGGAAAGGACTACAAAAGTGGAGCCACCTTCATATCACCTTGATACATTGCCATCTTAAGGAAGGATAACATGATTGAACGAGGTGATAGATTAATAGATGACGAAAATACTGACTGGGTCGCTTTTCATAACTCATAAAGAGTTTGTGCTCATTGCGTGGGTCGGCCTTCCATTCGATGATGCGAAGCAGGGCGTCCGGTGTGTCAGTAATGATGGCGTTGGTGAAGAGGATGTTCATGCAGTGTGCCCGTGTCACTCCAATCATCAATCGCGAGGTCTCCGTGTATTTTTGAAACAGAGCTGGATTTGGTGTCTAGTTGTGGCAACGTTAGTGGCTAATCAATCCATGGCATTCAAAAGAATCCCAATGAACTATTCAACACGGCATCTCTGCCCGTAGAGTTATCCAATAAAGCTACAATACAGTTACTCCACCTACCACTTGGCTGTGCTTTAGTTGTTTTCGTATCAACAAGGATGCATGAATGCATGCTGCAGAGCCTTAATTAGTCGTTTCCTCTACTGGAAGTAATTTCAGTTTGGCCTGGATGAAGCTTTTTACACTATAAACGTACATTAATGGATTGCTGCATTTTGTAGGCCTTTAGAATCCACTGAAGGGCCTCCTGTGCCTGTCCCGCCTTGTCGTAGGCGTGGCCGAGCAATCGACTTGCCTTGCAAAGCTGCAGCCAGTCGCAGTGCTCCTCGCACAGTTCAGCATATATCTTCAGATATCGAATCGTCTCTTGCATGTTGTTCTGTCTAAAACATAAATATGTGCGCAGTAAATTACCAGAAAACCGCCTTTATTACACTTGCCATTGTGCCATTCCCCGGTGGTTCCTTGGCGTTTCGCTCACTATAGTTCTGTCAACTGTTGGAATTTGGGCAGTGTGCAGATTTGTCTTATCAGCACTTGGTTATCAAGATACCCAAAACTATCTTTGAAGGTCATTGTGGGGGTGACAAATTTTTGAAGGCTATCCATGGTAAATCTTGGTTAGATAGACCGTTTATGATACTGGCTGTTTATGCAGACAATTGTCACCACAGGATATTATTCCACAATAAACCACTTGAAAATTTTTTGTGGAAAGATTACCATTGAATTTAAGTCTCTTTGAGGTGAAATCATTTCATTTTCATACTTACGACTCAAATAGCTGCGCCAGAGATTCACAAGCATTGCCCAGGCTGATCCAATCATTTGCGCCTTTGGATAAATCAAAGTAGCCGCGGTAAAACTTAGTGGAAACGGAGATAAATGAGATCATTGGTACAGTTTTGCGTTTCATTAGGGGGCAACTAAGTCAGCTTACCGTAATGGCTTCGGATATTTTATTCGCTTCTTGGTACATCTGACCCATTTTTAAACTTGCTGGAGCTGTTAAGGTCCAGTCATTGCCTGCAATGGGGGTATAGAGACAATTCTAGCACATTCGGATACCCAAAGATCAAAGTTCTAATTAAAAGGCACAAGAATAAACAGTCATAGATTTTCAGAGAGGGATGAGATGGATTAGCTCACAAGTCCACTGAGGGATTTCCTGCCTAATTTTAAAGGATCATAATGGGTTTCTTGAATCATTCTACAGCCGAAGACTTGACTTTTAAATTCATTAATAAGGAAAGTGATTGCAGTCTTTTGAATGGAGATGGACGTACTAGCTGACGCGATGTCATGGGCCTTAATGCAGTAGGCCATGCGCTCGCAGAGATGTTCCTTCGGTGTAGCTTCTAGCAACGCGTGATAGATACGAACGAGATGCTTGTCTGCGTTTTTGGACATCTTAGTACCGTCCTCTTCTTTCCATGTCTTATCACGAGTCGCATTGTAGAGTTGAATGAAGAACGAGCACGCCACCTGAAGATCGCCTAGAAATCAACGGATGGATACAATTCAAAGTTCAACATCTCAGTGTCTGCTTATCAAATTTGAGAAAGAATGTGCCACAAATTCGAAGGATTGTGGTGATACCTTTGGCTTACAAGCATAAATGTCAGGCTTGCCATAAAAAATAGCCTTACTTGATTAGCAGACTGCTCTTCATTTCAGCACGCCTACATCTATAAACGGAGCCACACCCACTACAAAAACTGCGCCATTTTTTGAGGCAGATGCGATAGTTTATGAAATCACAATATGACACACTCCTTTTTCATCCAAAGCAAATGCACACACCCAGCTGGTTGTTTATAAGACCAACGTGCTTAAATATCAGGATGCGTGAAAGCACTTGCTCGGAACCTCTCACATAGTCCACTAAGTGCCAAATTCCTCACAACACTCTCTTGAAAATATGAATGCTTATAAGTAGTGTAGACTGTAAATTGTAGATGGGTTAAAATAAGAGGCGAAATAAATTAATTACACAAAAGAAAGCAAATCAGAAAACTAAAATGCGTGTATCTCGAGATACTACTTATGCCTCAGCTCAGAGCCTATGTAAAATCGCTGTTTATTAAGTCGCGTTTACACTGAGCTGTTTTATTGTGATAAAATGAACGATCTCAACACATCTGAAAAGTGGAATTAACATAATATCCAAACGTTTTTACTACCCCCTACTCTAATTCAATTACAGTTACTTAGAGTCTTCGAAGCTTTTCAGTCACTGCTTTGAATCATACTTCTGACAATTGTTTTCTCGCATTGGTATTGAACCTGTTTGAAAGGAGACAGCAAAGTTGATGAACACTACCGGTCCTGAATGTTGCTGACTTTCATATTTTGACTTGGGTCATGAGGCAATTTCCATAGCTAATTTAGTTTGACCAAATTGGTGGTTCTACCAATCGTAAGAGAAATCGCGACTGTACTAATTACAATGGCTCAGGCAAAGTGTTACATTTATCGTCATTTACAAGATATCGTGAATATGGTGACCACAAGCAAAATTCGATTCCCCTTTTTGTGAGCCGCGACCTTGGGAAACAATATCTGCCACAAGTAAAACAGCAGAGGTAAAGCATAACAGTTGACTTTCCACTGACTTCCAAGGCCATTTTTTTGAAAATATTTTTTTTAAATAAGAGCGAGTAATTAGTGAGCATTTACATTGAGTGGCCTGGATGCAAAAGTACACCTCAACACGTGACCTAAAACCAAAGTTAAATCTTGGGATAAATGTAACTAATGGGTCAAAGTTGTTGCTTTCTTTTCAGAAATCCGGTAGACTTCAATATATTTAATGACTTTTTGGACGTCCAAAAACAGTTTATGGACTGTATGCGTGCAAAGCATGTTAAAAAAACAGTTATGAAAATGAGAAGAAATTCTATTATTAAGGTTTCCCGTCGATCTCCCAATTCAATAGCACATAATTGACCCCTGAGATTACTATAGTTAATGAGAAGAAGTTCAGATCCACGGGGTTGGCCGGAAAATTCAAACAATCATTCTCCATTTTTATCTCAAAATATTTTGTAAAGCGGCAAAGAATGGCTGTGAACGGTAAACAGTTAAATCATTTCAGACTTAATCTAATCGTTCAGGATTCACTCTAAGACCTAACAAAATTATTAGCTGATAGCGTCATTGATTCACGATTGATGTAAGCGTGACATTAGTGTTTGCTAGGATCTAAAACCTTCGTATGAATTGGGTTTTACCCTTAGCCTCTTTCGCCAGTCCATTGTATTCGTAAGCCTGTGCCATCTTCAACCCTCCGTCATCGGTGATGCGTTTGGCCACAGTGAAGCAGTAATCAAAGAAGTGCTCTGCCAACCACCGATCGTCAGGATAGTCGTTGAAGTATTTGGCCAATTTGAGGTAGCACGTAAAAACAGTGTGGTTGTCCTGACGCCTAGTAGCTGCCTCTGCCTTTGAGAGCTGGTCTCTTAGCATGTGGATCTTCTCCGACTGTTCGCTGATTGGGGGAATTTTCCAGAGTGGAGAATCCGGTCCTGCTTTTCGACGCTCATCCATCTGCTTTTGGTGAATTGTGAAAATCTCGGTAAAGGCGTAGTGGTAACCGTTCTCCAGCAGATCGTGGCATAATGTCTCATAAAAGGGTAGCTGAAATCTAAACACAAAATATTCGTGGAGTAGTTTCAGCTCTTTTGCCTATTACATCGTAATCCTTCCCAGTTTGAGACGGATTCGTCATCATCTATACCATGGTGAGAAGCTTTGCCGTAAAATACCTTTATCCCGGTTCTTCATTGTATTTTTTAAAGAAGACGATTGATCAGGAAATTAATTCATCAACTGCAGCACCATCAAGCCTAAAAGTTAGTACTGAACGTCTTCTCCCTTTCACTCAATGAATGCAACCAATGCGTAGATCACGTCGGTAAAAGTTCACCGCATGTTATGGACACTTGGTGTCTAAAATACAGCCGATTTCAAAAAACGCCTTACAAGATTGGATTGGGGCAGTAAATATGATTTGTCAGACAAATGTTTAGATTACATTTCAGGCTCGCAGACCAGGCCATACTGAACAGCCCAGAATCTTTCCAGCCATGATTATTAGATAGTGGTGGCAGTAAATACTGCATCAGATGAAACTAGGCAGCGTTACCTGATTCGAATCGTCGCGCGGTCTAGTACAGTCTACACAAAGTAAATTCCTAACTAGAATTAAGCGTATCCCATGCCATCTTTCCCTCAATTTCTCTAAAGAATAGGAATGGATTACGTCTATCTCCAAGACCACCTACTTGCCTCAATGATGCCAAACCGCTTCACTATTTTTCGAGCCCTTTCCTCAGTGCCTGAGGCTTTGAAGCTAGTAGGAGGATAAAGGATCACGAGAAAGAACTTAGCCCCTGTACTGACCTCAAAACTGGTAGGAATGTAGCCTCATGACCCATCTGATCACAGGACCCAATGTACAATAGAACACTAATTCAATTTCCAAACAGCCTTTACTTCATGAGGAAAAGCCCTGTACCAAATTACAGGGTCAGCTGACCTGTCAAGAGACGTTGGTCAAATTGCACGGCCAGAAGTGACCACCTTTCTACTTTCATTGTCTTCACAGTTGTTAAAGTAAAAAAAAAACTGCGATTTAAATACCTTTCCCGGTAGCGATTATAAATAAGGCTTTTAACAAGTACCTGAGACACATAAATTACTGAGAGAATCATTGTTGTATGTCGGGCTGAGGAGCTTCCGCTGTTGTCTACTAGAGATTACTTTGTTTTGTCGGAATAGACTAATAAATTCATCAGTAAACAGAGCACGATTATTTTAACGCACTAACGTAACCACTTTGATCTAAGGTAAAATGATATCTTTAGCATAGCCAGATTTAATGCAGAAATTATTTAGAATCATTTTACTTGGTTTGCGGAGTGACCTTGACCTACTAAAATAGGTATTTACTATGGCCATCTTTGCTCAATTTTGTTTTTTTATGAAAAAGAACTAATAAACTTGGATTTAGCTGACTCAAACCTTGACCTACTGGGCAATTTGCTTTCTCGTGAGATGGGGCAATTCCGCCCGCAGTCGCAGTTTCACAGCATCGCTATTGAAGTCCTCATTCAAGAATCCACAATTGGTTGCTGCTCCCGAGTTGTTGGTATTGTAGACGAAGTTGTTGGAGGGGATTTCGGGTATCTCCTCCGGTACGCCTTGTCCAGCCATAGGCTTAAAATCTGCTTTTGGCTCCTCAGTAAGGTTTCCGTAACGTTGGTTTAGCATTGGGAGATTGCATGGTGCAAAGGGATTATTCTTGGCATTAGAAGGACTTAGAAATGACTGCTCTTGTGACATTTCTGGGGGCCTAGTCTACTCGTCTTTTGGACATTTGCTTGTCGCAAACACAACAATAAAGTGCAACCAATCGAATTTTCAAATTTTTTACAACAAGCTAATAAAAAATTGAAAAACTGACGGAGGAGAAATTTGAATTCATAGGCGGCGCAGATGGGAGTTTGAAAATTTTTGCTCCCTTAATGGCTTTCATTCCAATCATCTTTGTTCACCCACCGCCATCTTTCCCAAAGGCATTAAAAAATCGGATTTGTCTTTCCTAAAGACTAAAGAAGTCCAAATACTAGAACGGAATGTCTATTGCCTACTTACAAAAGGGCTGGGATGGCTACTAGTATGGCCCGAGGGCCTCCGGAAATACAATTTCGGGACTCCCAGTGCCCACGAAACCAAAGCAAAAAGTTAAGGGAGATATCAAGTTATTATGTAATTTTTCTCCCCTTCTAAGCGTCGTCCCTAGAGCTCCACTTGGTCAAACTCCTGCTTCGGCCATCATAATGTAATCGGTGCTGTAAGGGAAAGACACCCACCAACCATTGCCGCGGTTTATGAATTCGCTTTCAGCTGTGATGTTTTAGCACCACGTTACTGATCCTTCTTGGCAATTCTACTGGATCTGGAGTTTCGTTCTACTTGGAAGATGTATTAAGGGAAGGGGAACTGAGTAGGTTATCTTGCATTTCCGTTTCTAGTCGTAAGAACGCTGGTGTAATAGCAGAGACGGAGTCGTGCATTTCTCTTTGCCACGTTGTCCTCTCTTCAGAGCTACCCGACCATATCTCTCTGGATTATATTCAGCTAGTAGAGAGGTGGAGGTGGCATCGCCTGTTCACTTCATTGACATTTTCACCCAGGTACCGTAGATAGCTCTGTAATGAGCCTTTCCAAATGGTTCACGACCAATGCCAGTGTCGATCTCATGACTTTTTGATGGCATTTATGAAGAACAAGGCACTAGAACAGTCGCTGAAGTTGAAAGTCATTTTCAACTCTTCTGTTAGGGCTCTTCAGGGATTCTCCCAGCCGTAGCATATGCTCTTCTTCGGTCACGTTAAGGCTAAGCACTCAGCAATAGAAATCAGGGTAGTAGTCCTTTGGGATAGGATTCGTTTTACCCTAAAGTTTGGGCCTTCGAAACTCAAACAAAATGTTAAAGTCACACATAGTTCCCGATCTCCTCATCTGAGGGTGAAGCCACGGATGTGTAAATTGTGTGCCTTATCGGTTTGTTGCAACTGGTTGCAACAAATCGTGTCCCAAACAGGCTAGTTGAATTTAAAACAATGTAGTAGATGGAGAATATTCATGTCCTGGTAATAACTACATTTGTTGGAGTATGTGCAACAGTTTAAGTGGCTCTAAGACTTCATGACAAGTGGTGTCACGTTTAACCAATAAATAACTGGACTGTGGTGACCAATTTTTCCCTCAGACCCCGGCATGAAATGTGCCAAACGTGATAACTGACGAATTTTCTAGTGCAGTCGCTTATTAAAAAAGAATTTTATCTTAATTCCATAAAATTTTAATCTTGAAGATGTTTAATACACAAATCTAGTCACGTGAAGGTGTTGCTTTTTCTGGGACACTGTTCAGTGACCTCCACTTACTCAGGCATACGCCACTGTGAAGGTGCACACTACTTTTTCCTTGTTGTGACGTCGATAACTCCTTTGTTTATTTCACCTGACCCCACCACCTTGACAACACAGCAATTGCCCAAATCAAGACATCATTTGCTAGGGGGCTGGGCACTGTGGAGGAGGATTATTTACCTTAACCCGAGGTGCTCACGCCAGCGGTGACGTTAATACTGAACACCAGGTTTATGTAAACACTGGAAATGTGGCACCAGCACTGCACAACACAGAATCATAAGTCGGTAATGGTAGATGTGGTGGATCCTTTAAATGTTTCCGACAATCCTTCATCGTTTACGGATCTTCATGGGTGGCGAAGTGTACTGATAACGGTCTCAGTCCACCGCCATCCTCTCCTCTTTCTGAAGCATGACATTTTCGGGAGAGTAGATTTGTCTAGTTCTTAAACATACATTGTTGGTGAGAAAACCTATGATGATCTTAAACAGAAAGGCTGAAAATGATATCCACCTTTGGCAACTACCCCACTTCTATGGTCTGAAAAATGCTATTAATAACTGAGGCAAGCAACACTAGCCGTGAATCATCTAGAAAAGCTTTGTTACAGAGCTGTCTACGACACCTAATATGAAGTTGTCAATGAAGTGGACACCCGATACCTCCTTCACCTTTCAACCAGCTGAGTAGAACCCAGACAGATAGATGTGGCTAGGCGGAACTAAAGAGAGAACAAAGTGGCAAGAGAGATGGGTAGCGCTACATCCCCACAAAACTATTTTTAACCCCGTTATTTATTAAATAGCTTTGCTTTCAGGCCAATATTCTTACAACTAGCAATGGGCACATGAGATGGCTCCCCCTTCCCCCTTTCCCTATTACGGTTCCTAAAT
>NW_020170427.1:33005-54437 GCF_000524195.1 Echinococcus granulosus
GGACGAAACTCTAAATCCAGTAGAATTTTCAAGAGAGCTCAGTGATGTTTCGGTCAAACATCTTAGTTGCACTTAAACTGGATGACTGGCACTGTTTGTTGGCCGGTGTTTTTCGGACAGCTTTGACTGCTTTGTGGTGACCGAAGCGGGAGATTGGTCAGGGAGAGAGTCGTAGACCTATGTCAAAAGAGGACAAGGTGGCCATGTAATACTTTAATTATTTGGTTAACCCATTATTTCGGTTAATCAAGGACCTAAAGCCTCGCCTTTATTTTTCCACTGGACGGCGTGGCTTCCGTACCACACCAGTAGCTCTTCAGCCCTTCTAAACTTTAAATATGCATATTTTTCCCTGGTATTATGAATTATTTCCTCTTCGGTAGAGATTTTTGAGCTCTACACTACCATACCCTTTAAATCTTGAACAAATCCACTATTTGATGCCCTCGTTTCACCTGTAATCACGTGGTTAGACTCGACGTTAAAAGCTAGTACATTTGAGAATTCTCCTTCGGATGATTGTCTCGCTTATCTTTTAATTCTTGGACGCATCGTACACCCAAATTATATTCGCATTGCATTGAAACTAAAATAAGAGATATACAAGTTTATTCTTCAGCTGCCATTTATTTCTTAGATATGTAGTCTTGGCAATCATAATACCTCCTCTTCTCCTTCAAATTAATTTTTTAATGAACTCTTTTTGATTGCATAGGAGTAGTTTTGAAACCTCTATTTCAGCATTTTTCCATTAAGATTAAGAACTAAAGATAACCTACAAAGGCCAATGAAAGGTTTCACCACATGACTACAACCTTTGGCATGCTTTCCAGCCTTGCTTTGGTGTGCGGGCTCCATGGTTTCAGTGATTTGCCCTCCTTTTTGGGGTATGGTCTTCTGACTGTATCCATGGATTTCTGGTCCTTCTTGAGGCTCGAGAGCTTCAGAAATAACGCTAATTAATCCACCTAGCTCCGATTTGAATCAAAAATACAAATTGCCTAAATTCTTTGATGCATAAATATTCTGGAGTAAAAACTTTGGCAAGCTGCGCAAACTTATTTTTATTGTTTATGGATTATGGAAATTTATTAACGCATTTTGCCTCAATCCACTTCAATGTGGCTCTTCGCTATCACAGATTTGGCATCCATTTTCCATCAAAAGTGATCGATCATGTGATAGTGTAAAGTCCTTTTACCACTCTCCAGACTGTCTTCAAGATCATACAATAAACATCAAACGAGATTTATCCTTCAATTTTGGTCTACCATCCCGTGATTGAGTAAATTATCAAAGTGCTTTGATAACTCTATGTAAACTGTGCCGAACTTGCAAGCCCGTCAATCAATCTGGAGAGGTGGCACCTTGTCGTTGGGTTGAATGATGCGAACGAACGCTTAATGGCGTCCCGCGATTGAGACCGCCATTCCTAGCCACAAGTCAAAAAACTTCCGCTGATGGAAAATTTTTTTCAGCTTTTTCATCTCTTCTCCCCACCTCCAAAGGTCCACATTCGATTTCATGCAAGGTACTTGAAAGCGGTCCTATGTTCATTCAATTTTTACCACTTTTTTCGCCAAACTGAAGAAACCCACCCATTGGTTTGAACCAAGTCTCCACAAAAATAGTCTGAAATTCTAGGTTTTTTATTTCAATATATAAGTCCGCGCTTAATATTTTATTTTTTCTCATAGTGGAAGGTAACACCCAGTTGGGAAAAGAATTATCCATTCTAGATTATTTCTATTTGGCGATAAAATAAATTAGGTGTAAGCCTAGACGGATACAAGTTTCCCATTCGCCTAATGTAAGTATGCACCGGTAGAGTCCTGTCTTTCAAACTCTCAATGCTTCGAGAAGCATTGACATTTCGCAAACATTTGGAGCTTGTGTCTGCGGAGTCATTGATACAACGTTCCTCAAGGGTAACTGGTGTGCTAAAAGTAATCCATTTGATAAATAATTGCGCTTACTGGAAATTTATGTTTCAGGTAATGCCATCTAGCTACTAGAAATGCATTTTAGCTGTCAACAAGGTTGCCAGAAAGAGGTGAGCAAAATTTCACCATATTTGAAGGCCATAATCAACTTAGAGGTGTGCAACTTCTCCGCGCGGAATCCTATGCACTGATGTCATTTATCAAAAGATTATCACCTAATTTTCGGGAGGTAAACACAAACTCCCGCTACATGCTCCTTTGAGGTTTAATGGTGGGTCGATGGCATCAAATTCACAAGGACATTTACCAATAATCTCCACATAATTTCGTGGTATATCGAGAGCGAAAAGATGTGTTTTGATTGAGGGCTGCAGTGCGAGATCGTCATACCCAACATTTGTCCGACTCTCAAATGTCACCGGATGTCATGAGATCTTAGCAGTATGTCACTCCACGTCCTTCCTGTATACAAACCAAGGGCTCAAAAAAGGTTGGTAAAACATTACTGTTGACGTAGGCTGGTAAAATGAATAAATTCATCATTGAACTGACTTATTTCAGCCTGATCCGACTTCAAAAAGCAAATTTTCCTTTAATATTTATAAATGAGGGAATGTGCATTGGAAGTATCACATAGGGAATCCACTAACTGCCTGAAACCATTTTTTATCAGTCTTAGGAGGTAATATGTTGAAATGCCTTGATTAACTGTTTAGCTCTTCGTTTGGGCTTTGCGGACCCTAAAGGCTCCACTTTTATACTTCTGCTGGGTAGAATGGCCTCCAAGGCATGCCCTTCTGTACATTGACAGTGCATATTCAGCCCTAGTATTATGACTTCTTTCGTCTTCATGGAAGGCTCGGGCTGCTACATTGGTGGCAGCAGAAAGCAAACCTGGTTTTAAAGGACACCTACTCTGATTTCCATTTCTGAATGATACAGATAACGTGACAGAAAATGATATGTACTGTGGATGGGCTAATCTGTGACGAACCCTAACAGGAGCGTTGAAACCATTTCAATCCTGCGTTCTGTAGGATTACTATTTACAACTAGATAAGCACTAGCTGTGGCCGTGAATCCTCTGGAAATGTTCTACTAGCTTTGTGGAACCCAGACAGAGAGATGCAGCTGGGTGGCGTTGAAGTGAGAACAAAGTGGCAAGATGGAACAGATGTAGGGCCTTACCCGCAAAACTATTTTAAGTCCACCCCAAACAAAACGGAACCTTAAACCAAGTAGAAGTGCCAAGAGATATCAGTGACGCTGCCGTAAAATATCTTCTCAGTTGTACGCGGATTCGATGATTGGCACGGTTGGTTCGTGGGTGCTTTTGTCTGTAAAGCACCGGCTACATTGTAATGACTGACGAGGGAGGTGATGGTTGCATCACCTTCATGCCCTTTGGCATTCGGCATCCAAACGGGGCAGCTGGATTACAAACCATGAATCTATGCACAACACTGTCAAAAAAATGATACTTAGAACAACTGAAATAGTACATGTATTCTCCCTTCTGCAAGAAACCCATTTTAATCCATCCTTGGGTGGCCTTATCCCTTGATAATGAATTTACAGCACTTGTCACTCGATTTTCTTTCGCAATGCAAACGATCTCATCTGTCACACCAGAATACGACGTCGCACATCAATTTGTTACCATTTGCCTACTTATCTCAGTGGGACCAAGGGAACCCTCTCTAGAGAAATCCAAAGTATGGAAGTTGGACTTGGGTATTTTCCAACCTTTTAGCAGCTCTTGATCTTCTTCTCTCCACACGATGCCCATGACTTTGTAAACCAAGTCGTGCATTTTATGCTGCGACAGCACCCGACAACCACTTTATCACGGTTTACGGTCGTCCTGTATAAAAATAAACCTTCTCTGCTATCGACCTGGTCCAATCCTATCACTGGATTCCTATGGAACGAGAAGACATTTCCAATGCATTTATTATAATCACATCGAGCTTATAGATATCAGATCTATGCAATTCGCACTATACAGGGCTGTAATTAGGTAATTAGAGGACCGCCATTTGACCTGATATGCTCTAAGGACAGAAGCAGTGCGTATGCTCCCTTCTTAAACCCTTCCAATAACACAGGTTGATTGTCAATGTAAGCAAGTGTCAGATTTGGGTGAAATGGTTGAAATTCCTAGCATATATTGTCAGTTTTCTCGGAATTAGTCCTAAGCCAAAGAGTTTCTGTTACCATGAAATATCCACGTCCAACTTCCCACTGTTAACTGGGTTAATTTGTAGACCACAGTAACTTTTCCGCCCTATATTCTCGCCTATATCGAACTCTTAAGCATTCACAGACCTTTTGCGCAAAAGTGCTTTACGTTTGAAACTCAACGATGGGACAGCTAAGGCATTTGACCTCTTAAAAATCGTCCTTACCAAGCTACTCCTCGGTACAGATGCCTCATGGAAAGTTGAAGGGGCTGTGGCATAAAAGGTAATTGGATATGAACCTTGGTGTCTTCAATTAAGACCGGCATGGCCTAGTGCACTTGTAAGGGAAATGTTGGCAGCCCATCTCCAGATCAAGCACTTCAGGCGCTACACTGAAGGTCGTGCTTTTAAGCTATTTAAAGACATATAACCCCTGATATGCACTAGACATTGAATATAGATGAGGGGGACAGAAGACTAGGTACTTTGAATTCCTCTAACAATTCATAAGGGAAGAAAACCAGAGAAAACAGAGCCTTTTTGCAGACACGTTAAACTGCACCACTCAGAGCGTAACAGTCTTGCTTTGGAAGCCACTGCCCTGCTTCCTACCCTTTCCCCTACCCCTAGCGAAATGGGATAATATAATCAAGTATAGTAGGAAAAATTTTCGTTTCCTTTCTAAAACTAGAAATGGCTCTTCAGCTTCTTTTGTACTGCCGAGAAACCTCTTTATAAAAATCCCTTCTAGTATGGTTCGTCTTAAACTGAGTCTCCAACCGGTAAAGAGGCAGATGAGGAACTACGAAGTCAACACTAGAAGATCTCTGTTTTGCCAAATTTGTGTGTAGTTCCCTTTTTCTCTAAGGTGGCTATAGAAAGTTGCATACATTAGCAGCTTCTCTCTTGCTCCATCCGCACCTCTTGACACCACCTCATCCAGGCTTCCTCCTGTATCCACACAGACAAAGTACTCTTAAGTTAACCATATTTCTTGTACACTTACGACCTCGGGTTCTCCTTATTTTCCTCAATAAATGGCCCGCTAGGTAAGTTAGGGTTAGAGCCTAACGTTTTGTCCTACTTCCGTGTTTAAGGCGAGTAACAGGTTGGGAGAATCGTTGCCCGGCCTAAATCGTTGAACCATGATTATCGTTAAATTGCGCAGCTCCTACAGACGCAGGGGAATCCTCCAGTATCCATCCTCCTTTGATCTGCTTTGGAATCACTTTCATCGTCCATAGGGCAAGCGGTTGTTCACATTATCCTGGTTATCCTCAACTACTGCTTTTTGAACTACTCGTCCTTATCAAATGACTCTTTTTAGCCTCTGTTTATTTTACTTTATTTATCTCTTTTGAAAGTAGGTATTTTTACCAGCGATTTGTGCTTTGCATTTGCAGTGGTTTGGATAATGCAATCTTACTAAGAGCATCTATCCTTTCGGCTAATGAATAACTCCTGACTTGTGGATTTTTACTAACGATAATCGGGGTCAGGAGGATTTTACTTCCCTTCCCTTTAAAAAATTTGTAGTTATTTACAGCAATTTATGCACCCTTTGAGACACCGTATTAAAGGATTTGTGTTGTGGCAATCAGAAGAATCATCCTCTTACTCTACTTATCGTTCTGCAACAACGTGGTCACCCTATTTAACTGCTTACACAGGTAAATATACAATTCATTTATGTCAGTGAGACACTGGTTTTTATTGTTTGTCTTAAGTTTCATCCTTTCTCAGGATCGTCGATAAGAAACTACGGTTCCGAATTAGGTGGTCCACTTTCGTTGCCAAACGTTAAAGGACACGGGGCCATCCAGCCACCACCTACAGTCTTGTCCATCAAAACATAGTCGGTGCCATTAGAAACACACCCACGAAGCAGTCGCTCCAGTCATCGAATTTACATGTAACTGAAAAGAATTTGATCTTAACTTTACTGATTCCTCTTAACAATTTGACTTGGTTTGGAGTTCCATCCTGTTTGGGAGCTGTAGTGGGGGAAGGGATAACATGCGGGTCATCTCGTGTGTCCATCACCGGTCGTACAAACACTGACCCAAAAGTAGATTTATTTAATAAAGGACGGGGTTTGAATTAGTTTTGTCGGCATGAGGTTTAACATCTACTCCTCCCTGTCGTTTCGTTCTCACCTCAGTTCTGCCCAACTATACCCATCAGCTCATGTGTTACCGCTGTTGGTCTTTATTCTTATTTGAGAAGATGGTGTTGTTAATATCGCCGCATGTGGATAGAAGAAAAATCTCAATTTGCGGTGCGGGCGAACTAACTATCAGTCGGATCTTTGTTTCCTATTGACAACGACGACATTTAAGATGATGCAACATGTAGAATGTATAAAACGAATGAATGAAATATCGGTCCCTCTGGCTAAAGGAGCAGCTTAGGTAGCCGGTTGTCAGAGGCTCCTTGAATAGATTTTAAATCTATTTCCTTACCTTGAAGGATTTCGGGCTCTTTATCATACTGCGATAGGTCGACGACTGATAAATACTCTGGCCTAATTTCATCTACAACATCTGCTGGTACAAGTAGTAAGCTTTATGCTTCGAGGGTTCTAAGTATTAGTTCTATGCTCTCTTCCCTTCCTTGCTTGATATGGCTTGATATCGTATGCAGAAAGTCTCTGTCAGTTGGCGCCTAAACTTCGGGTTGTATAATTAAGTTCAATCCGAGATCTCTACAAAAACTGCCTGTTTCAGAGTCGATCCTGCTGTTTCTTACAACTTGTTGTCTTGGATAATGTTGAATTACCTCCAAGTAAATTAATACTTAAATTTGATTCGGTGGCACTTAAATTATCACAAATTTACTGGACAACTCTTCGTTTACGTATGTGACTGCAGAATTTATGTTAAAAGTGGATTTATCCAAATTTATAAAATGCGTGACCAAAATGGTGGACATTCAGCGTCTATCCAAAATCAAAATACACCAAAGAATAAACTAAAGCCTCGTGGAATGGCTCTTGGTGCGTCAATTTGCACTTTCAAGTAGACGAAAAGAACACACTTTTTAATAAATAACTTTCATTTGTGGATAAGGTGCAGCATAATCTGTGGTGCATTTCATGCCGGCCAATTTTGCCCATTAACAGAGCAAGCTAACATACACATTCCCCTTTTATTTACTCCATCTCTTAACAGTTTGATGGAGAAGACTGATTTGCTAAGGTCATAACGCATTATTTGGAGCAATAATTTTACATGTTTACAAAAAATCTTATGGGAAACCGGGATTTCTATCCACTTTGATGGATGGCGGTGTTGTCGTAGTCACCAAGATCGTACCACTCGGTGACTTGTTGCTTAATAATTGTGGCCAAAAAACTGCACTACTACTACTACTAATTCTATATTTAAGCTTGGTAAACGACTATATAAGGCTTGTTTTAAAGATGATAACTTTTGTATATGGAAAATCCGACAATCTCTTATTCTATTGATTTAAAATAAGTAAAAGGTCAAATTAATGGTTCACGAGGGTGGAAATTGTTGAACCAAATGTTACACTTGACAAAACTTGTCGCGTTACCTTTTAGACAACTACGCTTAAAAGTAGTGTGAAGCTACATAAGTTTACTGATTTCTCAATGAGCAAAACAGCTAAATTTTGCGGGAATTGTAATTTGCTGTCAGTGATCATCACAATTGGTGATAAATAAAAATAAAACTTTGCAAACAATAAAGCAAATAGACATAAGTCATCATAAAAGTCCCATTATGTTCCCATTTTTGTAATATTAAGACCAAATAGAAAAGAAGTAACAAGGACGCTTTACCCACCTTTTGCAAATTTCTGGACTGGTTCAACCTTAAAGTAAGTTTACCTCTACCATCTCCCTGTCAAAAGCTCCCCCGCAACATCGTTATTTATACTTTATTATTCCATTTAATCATTCTCTATGTTGCCATTTTGGTACCCCCCACCCCTTAGGCCACGCTTACCCTTTCTATTGTTCTTTGCTTCAGGGTGGCATGGACTTGTTTCTATTCATGATGTAGGTTTACCAGTTGAAATCCCATCTCAAATTCTCGGGACAGGTCCTTATTTGTTGGTTTCATGGGAACAAATGAAATAAATGGATGTGAGACGGATTTAAAAGGGACCTTTGAAGCTTTTTTAAATGACATTATTAAATGGAAATCTACGAAAAGTAATTTGATTTTAGCCCTGCATTATTTTACCGATTTAAACAAATATTGGTTGCAGCACAGTGCGCCTCAATAGCATTAGAGTCATTTTTGAGAAGATAAAAGGGTTTAAAGGCCTACAGTCTTATTCACTATCAGTGGAAGGAGGACTTGGACAACAATCAACATGGATGGTATTAAGACGACACTATAGCACAAATATGGCGGCAGAATTGCAGCGACTAAAAGATCCGTGTAGTTAAATCTCTACTAAGGATAGGCCTCTCTCCTTTAAAATCCACTATTGACGCTCTCATGTCCGCTCTTTTGCCTCGTCACTCAGAAATGATAATAGTAAAGTAATTTTTTAGTGGACAAAGAGGCATTCGATTTCAACGACAGTAACATTACCGGAGGATTTCGCTGAAGGCTCATTGTCTCGATGTTGCTCATGACCGAGCGCCATTCCGAGGTCACCACGCATCGCATGCCGTCCGTCTAAAAGCATGATACAGTGAGGTAGTTATATGAGTCTCTGTGTGGTTTATTCGGTCCTGGCACTTTTCAAGCATTACTTCGGTCTCTCCGTTCTTTGGACGCATAATGTTCATTGTATTAATAAGTGTATGGAAATTTCACTAAATGCTATAACGACACAATTTCACACCTCTGTGGTGCAAAGGAACAGGGATAATCTAAGAAACTAAAAAAGTTGGAAAAGGCTAAAGCCCACTTTCATTTAGTCAAGGTCAAGTAATGTACTCAAAATAATGTCTGAAAATAGTATTAGAATATTTTAATTTGTCTGCAGAATCAAACAAAACAGCACCTTTGCCACCAGGTTTTTGGGACCCTTTTGCCTTTACACACCGTGTCTAGACTTGACAATATATCGGCTCAAGTGTTTTTGATTAATTGACTCTTTTTTCATTCATCCACAGTTACCCGGATGGTTATTGTAAACTCCACAAATGGTCTCGTCTACTAATTAGTCGCAAGTACCATATAACATTCAGATTAAACTACTAAAGAAGGCATCTTTGAATGTGTGTGGATGGTCAATATGACGCCTACCCACATTTAAACCCTGAACCATATCCTTCAATGAATATAAGCATCCACTCCTTATATGAATGTTTATGCATGATGCAACTTTTATGGATCCACGCATCCCTTTAGCATTACACAATTTGCGTATTCTTTAGCGTAGGTGAAATTTGCACCCAGCTTTCAAAATAAAACTATTGAAAAGACCATTTCATTTGTCAATGTTTGACGCATCAGAGCTTAACACGGAATTCCAACATTCCTTTTTTTGGAATGCTCTCTATTCACTTAGAGCCGCAAAACACAATATAACTCGGCAATTTCGCCAAAAAAGTTTTAACAACTAAGGTATGGTAAGAAACGGCCTAGAAATTTTATGGGGTTGGGTGCATCATGAAAAGGGATGTATGGGTTAGTACTTGATTAAGTTAAGGGTTCCTTTTGAGCAGAGGAACACAATACAATCGGTTTGTTTAAATCATATGCGAGATTTGCGCTGTTGTCTTTTGGCCCAATTTATGCTAATGGGAAATTTTTGGTTCAAATAATAGTGGGAACCTTATTCTGTACTCTAGGTTAAAAGAAAGTCATAAAGGTCTTTTTTATTAGGGAATATGAACGACAACCTTTCTTTACATCTCAGCCTTAGTGAAGTCAGTGACGGGTTCCAGCATCCAAAATGTTGCTTACGTGGCAGTGACGCTATTCTTCGTGATGTCAGTGATGGTCACATACCACATGCAGGGGTCAGCTTAGAGGTATGTTACGTGTAGCTTAGACGCGGAGATCATTCTTATTTGTAATATTTGGTAATAAACAAAAGTTGTTAATGCATGCAGCTTCTTGTGCTTCTCGTAGGGAATTGTCAAAAAAAAGTAAGTGGAGAACTTTTAAAATGTATTTAGGCTTCTATTACACGGAGCTTCAAGTTAGCATGGAATAGCACACAAATATAGTTATTCCGAGCAAGAAAAACACTTAGAGTAAAATAAAACGACTCACTATTTCTAAATAACGAAGAAAACGGTTATTTCGTTGCCTAACCAACCATCATTTATGTGTGGTTAAAACTTGGGAATTACATTAATAAATGAATGCAAGTAATTTCTTACAGAATACACAGATAGTTAGGACATAATTGTGTGAAAACTTTGACACCACTCCTTGAGGAAAACGCATCCTGCTAGTGGGATCAAGTTTAGAGAAGTGGGTTTTAAAGAGTGAGGCAGATGTGACCTTTTTTGATAACGAAATTCAAATTGGTCCTGTGTGTGCAACGCACAAAGGCGACAGATCTAAGATGCGTGTTACGACGCTAACTTGCATGACTTATGTAGCGAAAAAATAAACAATTTAAGAGCATGAGTGGTTGAATTTTAGAGCTGACTGAGAAATCATCCCAACCCCTCTAGATCGCATCTGTGCCTTTAAAATAACTGCTGTTAGGAGGGTGAGGCGGGGTGTGACTTGAAACACAGACCTCCACTATCTGGGCACACTAAGACGGGGGCTTTTGGAGCTGAGGTGAGGTCAACTTGCTAATCCCTTGCCAAATACCCTACCCGACGCCATAGTACCTAAATGTGTGCAAAACTTCTTTCCGCTTTTTCAAGTCTTGCAGTCTTGATGCTCTTCATAAGCATCTGAGCACATTCACACAAAGAAGACATACCGGTCTCTATCGAAAATCACATCTGCCTTTATGCGTACAGATACGATATTTTGCTACAATATACGTATGTCCATTTCACTTTATATGCTTACCTCCCCAATTTTTATTCGAATTGCAAAACGATCTCAGAGGGTGTGTCTAAAGATTTTGTTATTAAAATCCCGATTTCTATTAAGCCGGTTTTGCTTACGCCTTAAGCTGAAACGCATTTGAGAACTCGAGGACGCACACCTAGTTCGCATTTCAAATCAAACAGGTAAATGAATCTCTCCATCTTTCGATCCAGAGTTTACAGATTTTGTAGAATTTGGTGTCTTTAGGCTATAACTTTAAAATCAACGAAATTGGATAACAGACGTTATTCTTGTAACTGCAGTAGTGTACTTTAAACATTTGTGGTGCACTTATGTGACAAGTGGAGGAATCAATCATTTGCGGTCAACACTGCAATCATTTAGAAATACAAGCCTGTATCCTGTTACACTTTCCTTTGTTTAGCTCATTAACTTTGACTGGATATGAAGCTCCACTCTTTGAAAAACTGATTTAATCTCATTTGTATCCCATATCAGTACATTAGTCTCCCAACCGACTGACATGCTCCCTTGCAAGAAATTTGCATTTCTCCAATTCGGTTCAGCACTACTTCACCACTAACCGACCTTTATGAGGTGACCACAGGTTAGCTGGATTGACCGTATAGAGTCAGATACGCAGTATCGGATTAACAGAGACATGTAATAGGTGGTATGCTGATAAATATTCATTGTGTTCAGGAGCATCTAAGCAAACGGAAAAAAAACTAGTGATGGCAGACATTACACGATTTTGTAATCGTGCTGATGAATTTTACAGTGATATTGCATGAAGCGGATCTCTTGAATGCCATGTTCAGGGTGCCTTTGAGGTAGAGTGATGCATAAGATCATTGTGAAAGTGTGTGTCCCTCTTGTATTCCCCTTTTCAGCACACGGGTTCCCTGAATGGGGGTGTGTACGCATGATGAAATGGAGGTAGGGGTCAACCATGTGCCCGGAGTCCCCATGAGTCATTGTAAAACTTGGGATCAGATCACTAGCGCCCCACTTCCGGTCACCGACAGCGGTTATTGTGTGGAAGTAGAAGTGGATTTTCCATTCAAATATCTTTCTTTATCAATATATACCGACTTCTTGAATGTTTCTGCTGGAGAGTAAATGTTAAACATTCTTCAAGAGGGTATAATCACTCAAAAGTGCGATTTTTTATTTGTTCCTGCATTTACTTCTTCGCCCGTGTGATACTTTCAAATCTGCAAGATTCCTGAATTTATTAAGGACTACAAAATCTATTGCTCATAGGCACACATTATAACTATCAATCCCACAACACCTTTAAGCCGTTTGAGATGGTCTCTTGAGTGCGTGGATGGCTAAGTATTTGGCATCTTATAACTGGAATGCCGTGTTACAATCAAGTATTACTAGTTTCCTTCGTTCCTAGCGAGTTCCAAGCCTTCAATTCCCACTTTCATAAAAGATTTTATCTCTAAAAGTAGGCAACCTACCTCTAGCCTCCTCCGTTCCTATCTCAAGGTTATTTCATCAAAATTCGCATTTGATTATCAAATTTCAAGGACAAGTGATAACTATCATCCAAAATGATGTCACCAGAGGAATGGGAATGATGATGTGAGACAGTGCTCCCTTTGATGCTAAAGTATAACTCTTCTCACCTGTGCTTTTTGTGAAAAGAGGTCTTAAGTTGCCTAGTGGGAGTAAGAATAGGATAATCTTCCCACTGGTTCACTAGTTCTGAGTGTTTCTCGGGAAGAAGTTTTCTCGCACACCCTTGGGGTGTATTAAGTTCTATCAGTTAGATGGATCTCAGTCGTAACTACTTGATCTTTAGCAAGCAAATCCTGGCGGATAGACGCATCTGCGGTCCGCCGCACGGAAATTGCAACTTTATGAGAATGGAGTGGTACATAGCCTAGATGTTGGGAGCTAAGGGCCCTTGAGATACAAATAATCATGCTTTTTCACACGGTAGTCAACGTACGTAGCAAGAAGCGACGATAAACGAAGCGATGGTCTTTCGGACCTGTTTTTGTCCATACAAGCATTTACTCTACTGCCTCAATGGCTTTTCCCTCCTACATGACGAAGTTATTGCTGAATTATTTTGCCTCTTACACTAAGTATGACAGCGAGATCATGACATCTTACTCCTCATTTACTTTAGCCTGTAGCTGTGCGTATTTCTTTATTCAAGAATAGAGGGTCTTATTGAACTCGATAAATATGTAGTAATGAATCACTAGCGCTAAACGATTTAAACTGTTTTTGGACCACACAATCTGCTACTACACCTCCTTCGCATATCAGATGAAGAACCTTTGCGGGTATATTCTGTACCACTGAAGTCGAATCATCCTGAGTTTGTAAAGCAGAAAATCTGGAATTAAGTCCTGCTTTCTATAAAATGAGAATTGCACATAGTTATGATGTTGCATGTAAACAGCCTCATGCATTCTGCACACCTACACATGTTAAGGGAATTCATTGACATGAGCTGCACTAAAATCAACACAAACTTTTGGTCAACTCATGTCATGCGTGTTTTTGCGTTGATAACAAGGCGAACTCAAAAACCTCAGTTTGCAAGAGGATAGGATTTAGGCCGGCCTATCTCATAACTGTCGTATTGCCCAAAAAACGGTCACCTTTTAAAGACATTCACTTGTCTTCGTTAAATAATGGTAAGATTTCTGATTTCTTAAAGTTGGACACTTGTTTTAGTAGTATATAACGGGCGAATCATTTCGTTTAGGGGAAAACACTAGAGTAGTGGTAAAGCGGAATGTTTAGTGCCAGTAACAAAGAACTGAGAAGCTAAAGGAGAGTTAATCATGCCTTATAGGTTGATGAGTCAAGCCTCTATTGTAAGTAAGCTGACAAAGACTAAAAGGATCAAAAGCCCACTTTACCCCACAGATTTTAGATATAATGAAAGGGACTAGCAATATTCTACTTAAAGCTAGCCTCATATTGCCAACCAAACAAAAATCTCTTGTTTTTGTTAGAAGTGGAGTGAATAAGGCGAAAAAGGAGCCATTTGTAAAGGTTAATAGTCAAAATATCACCTCTAACTGGATCTGCATAAAGTTATTCGCTTTAGAACCGAGGCTAAACTTCCCGTTTGCCTGGTTCACCACAGTTTAGGAGGACCAATCGACAACTTGCTCATCAATGCCATAGGCTACTAAGCTATGTGAAGGTGCCAAGCATGCTCTAATACATTTGGCTACATTAGCAGCCTGAAAGTAGGAGGCGGAGGAGAGGTGGAGGAGGAGGAGGAGTGTCGTATTAGCTAGAACTTTATGACACAGACACCACGTGTAGACATTAGCACGTGTTTCACCCGTCACCTGCATTCTGTCGTGCAGACACATACACGCCCACGCATTGAAGCTGACGGCTGGGAATGGGAATAAAGTGGGTAAACAAGATTGCACCCTTTAACACCGATTGCCAAGTATCACCCTGCCCCAGACGTAACTACAAGATTGACCTTCCTCTTCGTCGTCGGAATGGTTGTTTTGATACACTTTGCAGCCGACCCTGTGAACCACTACTTCGCAGTTGCTATAGATGTAAATACAATTATACCCCAGTTTTGTCCCCGCTTTAGGGTTGTATTCGGACACTCATCACAGTTTTGTTTATCTGGGTTCATCCATTATCACATACCTTGGTTAGTAATAATGAGCCATGGTTGTGTATTCTTAGCGGATTGAAGGCGGCTATTGCTAATCTGATAGAACCAAGGACGCAATCAAGTATTCTACTTTCTGCAAATCATATTTATTTGTCACAACAGTTGTGATTATAGGCACTATGAAGAAAAATGTATTCAGCTACCACTTAGGATGGGCTTCCAGCCTTAGAGCTAGCAGTTCAAGAGGAGTTTACTTCATTCTTTGCGATTTGCATACAAACAACTTTTCGAAATCCTTGCATTTTTGAGTTTTGGAATTACTTACAGCAATTTATTACCACAAGGCTATGCAGAAATTGCACCATTTTCATTTACTAACGACACCACAAGTCAAAGAAAATGCAGCATTTTGATGATTTTTTCAGTTCCTCCTTTGGGTTTCGCGGGCATTGAAGGCTAGGCCTCTGTACTTCCGCCTGGAGGAACGGTCTCCAGGACAAGCCAGTGGCCTCTCAGTCTTTCTCTACGTCTACAAAACATATTCTGCTCAAGTATCACGACCTTTTTTGTCTGCAGGAACGACTCAGAGCGCTACTTTGGTGGAAGCAGAAGGAGAACCCCATTCTAATGGCTAACAATCCCTATTCCCATTCCTAGACGTTAAACACTAACATGACGTAAGAAGGGCATAGGTGGCGAATGGGCGAATCCATGACGAATCCTAACGAAAGGGTCGGAAATAGAGTCAACCTTCGGCAGCCACCTCAGTCTCGTGTTCTACAAGAACACTGGCAACAACTGAAGCGGCACTAAGTGTAGCCCTAAAGCATCTGGAAAAGTTTGTTGTGCAACTCCCTACGACATCTGCACAAAGGTGTCAATGAAGTGAACACCTGATACCTCCTCCACCTCTCTACTAGCTTAAGAGAACCCAAGTAGATATATGTCGCAGAGCGGACCTGAAGTGAGGAGGAACAGACGAAAAACCTCATCTTCACAAAACTATCTAAATTAGTCCCTTCTCAAATGGCTCTGCTTTCAGGCTTGTGTTCTTACTATTGGTGATAGACATATGGGATGACCAGCACATTGCTCCTTCCCCTCAATACAATTTTCAAACAGGAAATGCCAAGAGGGATTAGTGAAGTTGTTGTCAGATATCGTCTCAATTGCATGTGACTTCGATGACCGGCGCGGTTGGTTAGTCGGTGCCTTCCTTACACCACCGATTACGTTGCGGTAATCGACGTTAGGGGTTGACCACGGGAAGCGCCGATGGCGATGAAGAACACGGTCAGCCCTTCTCTTTGATGGGTAATACATGTTCTGTCCTAGTATAGTGTCTTCTTTTTACTTTACGAAACACTTGGGGTGCTGCAGCTTAAGTTGGGATTCAGAGATTTGATCACAACTTAAAAATTTTGCATCCACAATACATCAAATCATGTGAGTGTTACTTGGAAGTAATTTAAAATTCACATTCTAACAGACACAATTTATTGTACTTTGATTTCCCATCATCTAAGTCTAATAAATTGGCCTGTTTACTAGGATCCAAGAAGGCCTCTACGCACGTGATCAGCTAAAAATTTGACGATTACATCTGTTTTAAAGGGATCCGACAAGTAGACCCAGTAAATGAATGAAAAATTCTGGGTGTTAAAATGGTCATTTTGTTGTTGAATTAAAGTTTAGCGGCAGTCCACCGTGATGTGTTCCATTCATCAGAATTCGTCTAGTGGAGTAATAGCGGCGTATTTCGCTTTTGCATAAAACCGTTTGAAATCAGTCTGAATTATAAAATGAAATGCTGTTTATTATAAAAGAGGTCTCGATCATGCGTCTGGCTGTAAATGGGATTCCTTTCGTTAACTTTGCTAGACAAAATCCGCAACCAGAGGATCAAGCGTCAAGAGTTGCGAACCGAAATGGAGCACTTCGAGACTTCCCTGAAGACGGAAGAAGTCATAATACCAGGGCAGAATGCGTGTCGCCGACGTACAGAGGTGCCGGGTGGCCACTGGCACGGAGCCTTGAGTTCCCCAAAGCCAATACGAAGAGTTGCAAGAATAATTGAAGAGCTACTACAAAATGCTACTTATGAAGTTGGCCATTTCAAAAAGTTTTATTGTTGATGGTAGGAGAAAAATCAGATTAAAAAGAGTTAATATAAATTAGTCTAAATTGACATGAAAGTGTGCTAAAGCCTAAAGTACTTTTTGGCAAGTCACATGATGGCGTTTTACAGGCACAGAATCCCTCCCGCGCCCACCTTCTCGAAGCGGCAACATTTCACCTTCGACAGCAGCCTGGAACACTGTCCTCAGGCAGCAGACTTCAGTGTCCACTCTAGGTTCTTTCGTAATGTCATTATTTTGTCATGCTAAAAAATCGCCATCACATAAAGTGGTACATTTTGACGCCAAAGTATACCTGTATAATGTTTACGGAATCACCACGATCAACATTCTCACTGTTGTAATTTTTAAATCCAGTTTCTACGTGGGCGCTGTGATACACAAAAGCGGCCTGCCAACAAAGGAAATCCGTACCGACCCATTATCATATGGGGGAGTTCGGCTATCGTTTTTATTGCGTTTATAGCCACCCACAGGTGGCGGAGGTGTCAGTCGGCCGTTTAACTACTTAACCTAACTTTGATATCCCGGCTTTCCACCCCCCCGTCCATTCAGTGATATACTGATAAGATGAATTTTAAGTCCAACAGTCCATAAAATAAAGGCTGTCGCGACTTCGTTCGTGTACCCACCTGAGAGAATAAAAAATGGACTAAATTCGCTGCTACGCAGTTATCCTCTATTTGGTCTCTGGTGTTTCCGTTTTGGGATAAGCTATGCGAAAAAACAAAAACTAAGCCAACGTCATAAATCAGCCGCTTCTATCGACTGCATGTTATGATGGTGGCCCGAGCCACAGAGGCCACGAAATAGTACTCCGCCTTGAAGCAGAAATGCTGCACATGTGCAGTGGCTCATGGCATCACTTTTCACCATTATCACCATTGCTGTTGCACTGAGAAATTATGTAATTAAACGGATTTAAACTGTACTTATTTGGCTGCCTGTTTAACTCCTCATTTCGGTCTCACGACCACCTAAGGCGCCGCGATTGTACTTTTGCTGGGCAGAATAGCTTCAGGGCATGCCAGAAGCCCCCCACCCTGCCATTCTGCATATCATCAATACATATTCTACTTAAATATTATGTCTTCCTTCAACTTTAGGGAAGACTCAGAGCACTACAGAAATCTGTTGGCACATACAACATCAGTTAAGGGTGAGTTTATGATCACATTTTAGTCTTTGATGACCAACAGATCAAACAGAGAAGACTGCATAAGACTTTGTGTGTCAAAAGGTCAGGATTGCCTACTTGTTTAAAAATTGTGATGACACTGCTCTTATGGGCCTTGATTCACTGCATGTTGACATAAAGGTGTGACAAAAGATGAACAGTGTAAACAAGATGGTGTGGCATTTGGAGACACTCTTGCAGAAATGATAAGTCGTGCCAGTCTTGAAGCGGCTTTGTTGTTAATAGGCATAAGACTGGGAGACACGTAGGCAGAGACGGAGCGCCAGAGCACCGAATTGGAAATCGAGACCTCCGAGGCTAGATGTGTAAATGGAGAAAGTGCCTTTGGTTGCATAGCCCTGCACCCCTTAATCACTCTTCTAATTCGGTCCTCATAACGAAGTCGGTGTTTGGAAAACTACCTTATAGCTATGTATAAAGACTATCTGTGCATTGTCGTCAAGCCGAATATCTACCTGGTACAATATCGGTAATGTATACCATCAATTTTGATAATTCTGTAGATAATATCCGCATTTCCAATTCTATTAAGGTGAATGATTGGCTTCGCACCACTCACAGTTGGAAGATGTTTTATGATGGGTAGATTTTATTTATCAATCGCTAATTGAAGGTTTGTTTGTCTACAGACAGAGGCATTTGAGATTGCAAGTAATCTAAGGTTCGGCATCCACTCCTCCCTTCCGTCCTCAATTCAATGCTGCCCACGTGTCCGTCTGGATTGCTTTCGGCTACTAAGAGCATTAAGGTGGTATCAGTTCTCTATTTTTTGCGCGTATCTTACCAACACAAGAATGTACGCCCTCATCCGGTATCGCTTTAATTTGTTATTTGCCCTCTCAGTGAGCACGAAATTGGAGATATGGACAAAGTGAGCGAAGCTTACACAATCTTCCTGGATTAAACCATCTGGGCCATACGATTTAATTTGATATCCAGGATCAAATAAAGAGATTTGGGTTTATTCCAAGGAGGTGCGTTTACAGTTGGCACCAATACAGCTTCTCCAGTCGTCCCTTAAGTCGGCATAAGCTAAACAACAAAGAAGGTCTGGAAGGTTGGAGGTCCAGGCAGCTTGACAACCTGTGCGGATACGTAGACTTAACTGGTTAAGGTGTAGTAATTTGGGCAAGAAGTTTTTTAAGTGATTTGGAATGAAGTGTGTTTCGATTTCTAAGATAGCAGTTAAAGGATTCCCAAAATTTTCAACAATTAAAACCTGTAATAATTTCCCTAAAAATGAATTCAACTTATATCTCTAAGCTAATATGAATTCGGACTGTTGACATTTGTCACTTATAAGCAGTAATTTCATCCTTGAGGTTGATTTTATTAATGGCCAGTATCGATTAACTGCTGAAAATAATATAGGTGTTTCTTTTCAAAAATTAGCCAAATGCTACATTTTTCCTTTTATTTCTGCAAATTTTTGCTATCAAGTTCTATTTAGACGATTTTTTGATGTCGTTTTTGTTACACGGGCGCTTAAGGCTCCGCCTTAGTGCTTCCATTTGGCTGCATGGCCTCCGGGCCATGCCAGTAGTCATCTAGCCTTCTTGTAGCATTATGTCTTCTTTCACCTTCAGGGAAATCTCGGGGCACTGCAAGCAAGTATTGCTTCGCACTTCAAAGAACACTTAAGCTCCCTCAGGAGCTTTAGTGACTTACTGTTGAGTAATTTGATAGACAGAAAGTGATGCCGCTGCCTTGAACTCTGCAAAAGGATTGGTTGCTTATGCTTCATTAGTTGTTTTAGCATAATCGCCTGGATGAAGTAGGTTGGCTTACAACTTTGGTGAAGTAAGAAATCAACAAATCCAACCGGTCCATGTGTGCACCTCCGACGCGGGGTAGTGACTCAGATTGCCCCTCATAGCAGGTGGAATCCCCATTCAGCATTGTCGTGCTGTCGAAAGTCATTTTAATTCATTTAATCTTACAAATCATCGTATTCACACTGGAGATGCGGCAAACATAAACTTTGTAATATCTCTTATAAGTACTATTTAACCACAAAATTTATTCCTTCCAAAGACCACTTCAGCCTTCTAGATGCCGTATTATAGTGGAGGAGTGAATTCCAAAGATGATTCATTGATGACTTATTCGTGAATCACCATTTAGGGTTTACCCATAGGCTACACTGCCGTTAGGAATGTTTGTGACGTCAGTAATTTTGGACGGGCGACGGTTGTGGTGCATAGAATTGTGCATTTTGTGGGATTGGAAGAACTTCCCAAACATTTGTAGGGATGCTTTTGATACCAATGAAGATATTTAACACTGAGTAACCGTAAACTGGCAGCCTGATCTGCAAACGAAACAGAATTCTGCGTGGATTAAAACGAATGTTAAGAGTGGGGCCTACAAAAGGGCCCATTTTTTCATTTCAATGGCGTGGATATTTGAACAGAGACGACATTTTTTTACAATTTGATTATCATTGGTATACGGTGCCAAAAGTAAACTGCAGAGGAAGAAATACCAGTTACTAATACACTGCCTTGTCTTCATTATCCCAATGGTGTAATCAGATTTGAATCTGTAAATGACCAAATATGGCTGGAAATCACACGTTTGGTGGGGTGAGCCATTCCTTGAAGTGACTTTATGTCACTCCTTGAGACTTTCCCAAAGTCAAAAAGGCACAATATCGGGGTGAATTGGCATTGCCAACGTACGGAAGGGCTGGCGGGCTACTGGTGCGGCCCAAGGGCCTTAAGTGCCAACGAAACCAAAACGAAAATCGTCTGACATACTGATTTTCAACTCCCTTAAATTAACAGTACTGCATGGATGTGGATCTATACGCCTATTGTTGTTAAAACAATTTGATTAAAATATTGGAAAATAAGTCCACGAGACCGTGACACGCCTACTCATCTCAGGTCATGAGATTGACCCTGGATTTGGTGTCATGGCTTAACACCTTGTCATTCTGGTTTGAGTTTAAGCTCAACCAGTTCAACGAAGTCACACCTTTGCACTTACTTTTTTGTCAACAAAAAATAATAGGAATAGATGAGATGCTATTCCATGCTACCCAGATCTGCCCTGGAAACGGTTTGCTAAGAACAGCCTTTAAACTTGCAAAACTAAGTTAAGAACGAATGTTCAAGTTTGACTTCACTGGGCAACAGTAGGTTCCGATAACAGCAAACAATAGCTTGGGCTTGTAGGTGAGAAGCTACGATTAATCACATAATGGATTTACTTGGCTCTTTCTCGTCGGTATGCATGGACGCACCCGCTCTGATGTGGTCAGAAGGCGGTGACAACCTGCTCACATTACTATTTAGCTCTTCACCCCTTATCACAAGCAAAACTAAGATTCCGGATATGATTTGGTTTAAACCGTTCCAGGCTTCAATCCCAATTCCAAAAAGGACTAAGTT
>NW_020170427.1:54537-61987 GCF_000524195.1 Echinococcus granulosus
TCTAGAATACACGTAGATGTGAACCTAAGCTATCCTAACAAACATCCATATCTACGATTCTGTAGAACTATTTAGGGTACATCAACTGGTACAGTTGGTTTCCGACTGCAAAGCATCGTCAATACCTTCCCAACTGACTATTTCCGAGGCAAGTTAGCTCCCACTTCACCGTCTGACTAGGTCATGACTATTTCAGCAATATATACAATGCCTCTTGCGTGGCTTCTCTTGGGCCTAGAGTGCTAAAATTTTCACAATTTAAAACGAGGAAGGAAAAACGAATGGAATCAGAGAATTTTTATCCACATTAGGTTTTCTGGAACGAAGTACTAGTACTTTTTTGGGTGAATTGTTCCACTGATCTAGAATAAGTATTATAATATCAGTTCTACTGGGTTTCGAAGTCAATACTTTACTGTTAGGTAAATTAATTGGCTGGGCTTCATTCTTTAGGAATTTTATCCAAGCTTGGACGTGCAAATGCCATTAATACTACTGAGGTTCCAAATTCTTTTGTTATCTTACTTAAGTCGGACACCATTGGCTAGAAAATATCCATCTCTTGTAGACGAGGAAAAACTCCCTCACTCCTTGGACGTAAAACGAATGTGGCTGAGGATTTATAGCTGTCATGTGCCTAGTCTATCATTAATTAGCCCCTGCCGTTTTTGTCATTTTGAGCAGCAATGACGATGCATTAAGAGGTCGTGATTTAACGGAAAGAATCTCATTTATATCCCTTTCTAATGTGCTCTCTGAACTTCTCAGCACAGGCTAGGTTCCTTCTAATCTTAGCAACATGTACCCCTGTAATAACTTTGGTCAAGTATAAGGACTAATGAAGTGTAAGGCCTTAGAAACTAAATCTCTATCAAACTTGGGTAAACTTACCACTGATAAATAATGAGGGGCATCAGAAATAAACAACGAATTGGGTATTTGTAGTTCTTGAGCCAAAACTGATGATTAAAAGTTCAGTAAAAAGCACGAGTGCAAAAACCTCAGGTCATTTGTGGTTCAAATGTTTTGCTCATTTCCTTAAAACTTTGCCCCTATCATCGGCTAAAGGGAGCTTTGTATAACTTCCACAATTCGGTCCACCTCAATCAAGTAGAGTGTAAAGCAGTGCATGGTGCTCTAGCGGTAGTTTTTAACTACGTAAAACATGCAATGAAATATGATTTCAAATGGAGCATGCTATGATGCCCCAACACTGAGTAAAAAGACCGAATATGAAATTACTTTAGTTAGGAAATCCTCCAACTAATACCAAAGCGAGTTTTCAAGATCAAGAACACAACTGGAGTATGGCAGATATCACGATGTATTTGAGGTACATTTCAGTTGAAAACAATCATAACTCACAGTTCTAAAGGCCTAACACGTACCATATCTCTTACAATTGCTATGGGATACGGCTGAAAGATACATGACATAGAAGTATTCACAGTAAAAAAGATAATAGCGAAGTTAAGGAGGTAGGAGGATGGGGAAATGTAAGTCAGTGAATGCAGTGATTCTACAGGGGCTCTAATAGGAGATGTCTTCTCTTCTTTGTTCGAAAAAAGGTTCGCATGCCACTATGAGTTCAAGGGCCTTGTGGCTGCAGCTGCAATTGCGGCGGCACCCTTTCCACTGCCATCCTCAGAGAGCCTCAATCGGAACTGAAAGCAAGAAATAGGGAAGGGAAGAGGATACTTGTAAGTTAGATCGAAAAATCCTCAGAAATGGCGCATGCCTTAGCCTTCCTGTTCGCGCATTTCTGCTTTTCGCTGGCCAATTAGAATACTGCTTACGTGACGCGCGAGCAAAAGGAAACAGTACATTTCTAGAGGGCACTGAAACTATTCGAATACATACTATTTATTTATACTTAATTAGGGAACACATGATGCCATCTAAATGCAAGGCCCAGGTAGAATGCTTTTAACACTTACCTTCACGAAGTCCGGCTTCAATTTATCAATAATATCTGTCATGCGTTCTCTGAATCTTGGGTGGAATTTGTACAATGATCCGTCAATGCCAACGGTAACCTGAGGACGATTTAATTTGTGCATCAGTGCCGCAATACCTAGGGATGTAGATAATGACACAGATTACTCTTTCAAGTATACACACCAAAGCCAAAATATCAAAGTTTTGAAAAATCACCGGCTCCAGCAAGGTAAGCGGCCCTTTTGGAGATGCATTCACATGCCAGACGGACCACACGATCATCGATTGGATCCACAATGGGTAATTTTAGGTCCTCTGTCAAAACGGAATGGGTGCTATAGAACAGATGGGGTGGATCACTAAAAAAGAATAAATAAGTTTATCAATTTGTCACAAAAGTCTAATTAATGTGATTAACTCATCTGCACTCACCGCTCAGTTTCAGTGATCATTTTAGTGAGAAAACCGCCTTGGTGCAGCAATTGATCAGGCATCTCACCTCTGAACAAAAGTCGCCTTTTCACAAGGTGCATCAGAACAATTCGGACAAGTTCACCCAGATACATGCCTGAAACCATCTTTTCAAATCTGAAAGCGGAAAAGTGATAGGTTAGAGCATGTCAGTTTGATAAAATGAAGGATAGCTTTTGTAGAAGCATACATTTGCTTTCCAGGATGAAGGCTTTCATGATCTAACTCGAGATCAAAGTCGGTGAGATAGGGCTGAAGTTCACCCTTTTCCCCAAATGCTCCCCACTCAAGATTGATTATGACACTGTCCTCCATCTTGGAGCGTTGAACTGGGTTTACACTTTCCATTTTCTTCATAAACTCAACGGCCTCAATCTTCTCGATGTAAGCAGCATTTGTGCCAGTTCCTGTCGCAGAAAGAGATAGGTGTTAATTGATGCTTCGTAATATTAAAAATAAGGTTATTTTAGCTTACCGACAATCAAACCGATAGCACATCGGGGATCCTCCAGAGCACATGAAGCTAACGTTCCAACAGTATCATTCACAACCGCAACACATCTTACTTTAAGGCCCTAAAGCAAGAAAATATTTTTAGTACATGAGGTGCAATAATGGCGCAATCAGTCGAAAGCAGTGGAAATTACAATTTCGTCCGTGGCTGTTTGGAGCAATTTGGCCACATCTGAGTGGACAGCATCCATGACGTTAAAACCTTTCGTCCACCTAACGAGAATAGATTTGTCGATAGCGTGTTGTTCGCAGGGGAAAGAAAAAGTAAAACCTAGGGGAAGACTCTTATCCTCAAGTCCGTAACGTTTGAGGAAATTTTGGAGTGTCGAAGCAATATATCCGAAGAGCTAAAGCCTGATAAAATCACAAAAACACCTACCTCCTTGCTCGTACCAAGCATTTTCTTTTGCGGAATAGCATATGTTCGTTCATCAATCTTGGGATGTTGGCCATCGCCAGCAAGCGTTACAAGGAGTACACGATAGTTGGTACCACCAAGGTCCAAAGCAAGAAACTGTCCCTTTTCTAAACACAGAGTAAGACTAGAAAGGATAACCTCCTCCACTTGGAAATCGAGTGACGAATGAAGGGAACATTTTGATAGACGAAGTTTCCCTTGTTTTCAACTTGAGTCCGCGTACCATTGCATCGATAATTTTGTCTCTTATATTTACATAGTCATCAATCTTTAACATCAAAGGTTCCAATATTTTCCCGACCTCCTCGAAGATTTCATCGTCAGAGAACTCCATTTTCACCTGTTTGGTCCAACCAGAGATTCAACTCCTTTTATACTACCGCTAGTGACACGACATGAGATGCAAATTGATCAGATAAAACAAGAGTAAAGGAAATTGCATAAAATTGTTTGCAATACTCTATAAAAATTTATAATTCTTTTAATTGCACCTATGCAGATAGTTCTATGATAAAGGGAAACCTAGTCCATATTAAGAAGCTGCTTAATGTTATCAAGGCACATATTTGTCAAGATAATATGCTAAACTAATAAACTCACCCAATCTTTTACTCTTTTATTAAGTTTGGTAGACTAAGCACAAAACAGGCACTGCTGGCATATGAATAAGCTCCTCTGACAACCAGAACTTAGACACAATTTTGAGGGCAATAATTTAAAATGACCAAAGTGTCGGGAAGCCTTGTCTCGGATCTTGAAATCAGCAACACACTTTAGGAAACATGGACTATAACATAAGTTCAGGATTCCTTTCGAGTGATTTTAGTATGAGTTGCTTTGCAAGAGCGCATCAGTAGTGAATTCATTTGAGACACACTGACCGGAGAGATATTATATTTCCAGTACTCATATTTAAATTACACACTTCAGTGTTTTGCCTTTTATTTTTTGGCCACTATCAAAGATGTTTTAGCTATTGCGAATGTTATTTTTATCTAGAACACTCTTTCACTGTGTCGAAAACTGACCAGTGGATAGTAGAGCATATTGCATAAAATCAATCACACTTTATGATGAATTTAAATCTCTTCCTTCAAGAAAGAGATCAAGCTCATAGATTTACCAAATTATTTAACATTCACTGTTTTATAAAATATGAGCTAAACGAAAACAAGAGGTAATATATATTGATAAGACCTCTGCAATTTTTAATTATAAAACACTTCGTCTCTTCCCTTAATCCATAGAAGAATATGAATACGATACGTCTTCTCTCCAGTAGTTGATATATTAATGTAAACACTTACTATGTGCCAGGTTCTCTGATATATTATCAAAGAATAGTATTGACTGCGCGGACTCTTCACCTCCCACAGACTGGGGTTTCACCCTGGGAGATGGTCCTCTGACCATGTCAGTAGCCTTGCAGCTCTTCTATATCCCGATAATAAGTCTTATCCCATTTATAATGGCTTATAAGGACCCAGAAAAGACTAAAAGCTCAGCACTGGTGGCAGCAGTAAGTCAGTCCGGATCCAAAATTAAATGTCTTCATTTTCGTAGTTAGTTCTATGAACACCCCAAGTAGAAGTTAAGTGGTGCATAATTTTCTTAACTATCTCAAACTCATAATCGGTATGGTGGTATGGTACTCATGCAAAAACGGCTAATAAAGTGAATGAATAAAACTTCCCTCTTGTCTTCACTAAGTGAATGGAATCTAATTAAATGACCAGTCGTTGCTAAAGGCCTAACAAAGTAGCAGGCAAGAAATGATACAATATACTGCTTCCCAAACACTGCATTCAGAGCCGTCTTTTATTAAATTTTTCTTTTTTAAAGCGAATATCCTTAAGAATAGCTATCTGCATACGAAAATTACCTAATGAAGAGCCTCGTCTAGCTTTCAGCAGTATGCGACTGGGACAAAATCTCAAGTACAGTGAAATCGTCCGGATGCATCAGTCGTGTAGAGTCCAAACGTTTTCTTGTCTATAGTGAATTCTGATAACTACTGCACCTAATCCATGGGTGGTTCTTAAGCACTGAGGAGATAAAGGGTATGCCGTAAAATACACTCACCGAAAAAGGACACTTTGTAGCAATTCTATATTTCACACAACTTTATATTTAACTGGCAGGTCATTCCGTCTACGTATATTGCGATTTTGGGTCCTCTACCGATTACGAAAAGAGAAAATGGACCTACCCTAACCACAGTGGACTACTTGACGGAATTAGACGAGATAGAAAATATGCAGACACAAAGCGCTGCAACATTTACTTTTGCTCACACCATTTACGTGATTCGTCAGCACATAGTTCCTGAAACGGTGCATAGCAATCAAGGCGTTAACTTCAAAAAACGTCTTTTTCTTCAATTATGTGCCAACTTTGAGTAATGAACAGGTGGAAAGGACTACTCGTACTCTGATTGAACCGCTGAAGGCTCCCACTGGGGTTATACAACTACAACTGCATTGGGCGGTGTTTTCTTGTATGTAGGGCCAAAGTCCATACATCGACCTGCTCGTCAGCGCTCAAAATACTCACAGATGGTTAAAGAGAGTGCCATCCGATATTGTCTTTCCGAACCCCGGACTCGCAACCAACAATGCGAAAGGGTACATACTGTGACTGCAAAAGGGGATGAGACAAATTTCCACCACTGCACTAGAACCCTAGGCCTGTCATATATTAGTCAGAAGAGATGTCGTAACAAGCAGTCAGCCTAGGGTCAAACCGAGCATTGGACCTAGTACAGCCACGCATGCCTGTTTCGCTAACTAGATTACATCCCAAATTCCATCGTCCTTGGATCAAGAAGTAATTCTGAGTGATGAAAATAATCTCACCAGCGAACCACTTGGTCTACAACACACAACTCCGTACTCGAATAAGTACCACAACAAAATGAGTTCGTACAAAATCGTTTGCCCGCTCGGATACGAAAATAGAGTTTACATTTCTAATGGGAGAAGGGAGACGACTGGAAAATGAACACGTGGTTACCATTCACGAGAAGGAGTATTGAAGACAGTACTTAAAAATGAGGGAAGGTCATGCAAGACGCGTTGTTTGAATGTACCTTCTAGGGGGGAAGCAGTCAGTATAGGCCAACCTCGTGACTGAACAGACACCACTGACTGTTGAGGAGAAGACGAAATCTGCCCTTTCCCATAAATATGATTTTCCATAAACATTTATAACATTTGTTAAATAAAAAATATCCCCTTCTAACCAATTTGCTTGTCCCACTGACATGCAAGCAGGACTGAAGGGGAGATAAACTGAAAGAGCAGCACACGTATTACAGATGTAATGTAATACGTTGGTTTTACCTCTCAGATTTGGCAACGTGGCCACTTAGGTGCTCTCTTTTCGTGCCTTTGCTGAATAGGGTGGTTTATGGGCCATGCCAGTTGTTCCAGTTCTTCCATAGGACCAACATGGATATTCTGCCTTCTTTCAACTTCAAGGAAACCTCGAGGCGCTGCATTAAGTAGGGTGAGTTATTATGTCTTTCGAATACTACTGTGCTTGTAGCATTACAAGTTCCTGTAAACGTAGAAATAAAGGCATTGATTTGGGTGAGTCACAGATTACCCATCAAGTTTTTCAATTTGCTTGTGCAATGTGTAGACGATTGTATTTTTTTGCAAGAATCATCAAGTATTTGCTGCAAGTAGCCACAGAAACTACCAACTTGATTTAACTCCAGAAACCCAACCTAATCTTTCAAATACTTTTCGTTTCATTTCATTCGGCAATGGAAGTGATGCTCGGAGAACATAAGTTCGCAGTCTCACGTACAAAATTGGCCGTCACTCCAAGAAGTGGCAAAAATCCCACAGCAACCCTTTAAATCCTTATTAAAAATGCAAAGACCTGTACTTGTCAGGAAAAAGATTTATTTTACTGTGTTCTGTCCATCAAATACAGTAACGTGTTTTAACCACCCGAGATCCCGTCGCGAATTCAAGATCCAGGTTAATCGGTTGTTCCTTGAATTCGCCTTCCCATTACTTCTACCAACAATGGTAAATCAGCCTTAAAAATCATTCTTTAGACTACAACACTTGCGTCGATTCCTGAAGAGCTGACCAAAAA
>NW_020170427.1:62087-72704 GCF_000524195.1 Echinococcus granulosus
GTACCGATCGTTCAAATTTAGAAAAACCAAGGGGTCGTGTGCAATCATAAGTAATTCGCCATTCTAGTTGATACTTTCCGATAGACAAAATTAACGTAACATCGAGGGCAGTCGAAATCGAACAGGAAATAGATGTAATGTCTGAACTTCTGTCATTTTTTCCTAGGATCTCAGTTTTGATGATCTGCCTAATGAACTGTGCCAAAGTGAGCCGCGATACATCTTGGTCAGCTATGAATTTCATCATGATGACGGCCGCGTATCTTATCCGTACTGCCTTATTTTCTCAAGTCCAAGAGGTATGCCCATGGCAACCTTGCTCATATCTTGGTTCTTTTTTGGGTTTATTTCCTGAATTTGGTGCTGCCTCAGATCAGGTGAATTTACGTTGGAAAATAAGGTAATAACTGGTATTTATCGTTGAGTTTCGAATGTGCGTTAACTTTAACGCTCCTATCTCCACCTTCTGAGTTTGTCCAAACTCAAGTTTCTGATCAATGAAAATTTTGGACGCCAACTCATAAAATGTGGGAGGACTGTGTCACATGGACGTGGGTCACTTTTGCTCTGGTTGATGAAATTTCTGTTTGCTTTGAAATGTATTGATAGTGGTGAATAGATAACAAAGCTATATCTTCGTCCTCAAATTTTGTTAGAAATTAATAAACCCTATCCTGCTCCTTAATAATGCTTTTCAAATTGCGTCTGCGGGTAGAACTCATTGACAAAGCTATAGACGTTTTTCTCGTATTCTGATGGCTAAAGACTGATTAACGCTTTCTTTTTCAGGCAGTTCATCTAACCTCAAGATGCTCTATGCCGGATCTCTCCGCCACTTCGCTGACGCAAGCCAGGTTACCAGGGTGGGTTGCGCCGCATCGGTATTTCTTAATTGTTGTCAGTCCATTCCAATTCAAGTGACCGCCTTGTTTCTTTAACGTTTTAAAACTCGAGTTTACCGTTTCGGCTACCTTGAGAGGTTGCTGATTTTGCAACTATTAGCAGGACAGTAGCCCGTCGCAAAGAGGACTGAAGTGTGGTTAGCACTGAACCTCCAATCTGTGACGCGCATCACGTACTGCGCACCTACAAGCCACCACAGAAGGATTACGTCCCCCATATTTTAGCCGTTAGCTACTGCTCAGCTTGCGTGTTCACGCACAGTTCAACACTAACCCGACCCTTTGCCCTCTTTCATAGGTATATGAACTGCAAGATGTCGATGACTTTACTGAAGACTGGCTCAGGGCCGAGATAAAACTGAAGCAATATTAGCAACGCTTACTTTCGTACGGGCTTTCCACCTGCCTTGATTTGCTTATTGTGTGAATTTCGTTAAGTTACCTTACCTTCCCTACGTATCGTAATACTTTGGTAACTCACTTGAATATCAACAAGGGATAATTCCACTGTGCCAATCCTTTCTTATCATACGTTCACTTTGCCGCAATAGCAATTCTACCCTCCGCACTGAATTAGATTGGATGGTCATTTGGACTTTGAATACTTGTCTATTCCTGTATCGGCGCTAGTTGGTGTGAGGCCGCGTAAGCGGACGGGTCGCGCGTTTAAGTGTGTGCTAGAAAAAGGATCCGGGGCATGAGTTGGAGTTACTTCAAGCGTTTATGCATAAGGGTGGGGGCGTGTCCACACGCCATCGTGCGCCTGCCGTCTGCTTCAAAGTAGGTTTGACAAGCCCGACTGCTTTTAAGGGTCAGGGTCGCGCACGATCACCCGAGGTGAGTCATCCCACATAGATGTAGGTGTGGGCGCGACTCCTGCCGCTATTTATTTCCCTACGCAATGCTAGGAATAGCCGCTGCTTTTTAATTCCTGGTCTGCATATCCCGTGCAAGTTACTAGCCATCAGGGAAAAGCAGTCATGTATGTACATGTATGTCACTTTAAAGACCCCGGAGGGCGAGTCTCCGTGCCTTCACCTTGGCGGCCATTTGGGACATTTCCTGCGGAGTCATACGCCTTGGAGCCCTAGGTGGTTTGCCCACGCTTGTCGTTATGCCAAAGAGACGCTGATTAACGAAGTCATCGGCACGTCGGCGGATAGCATTCGCAGTGTCCTGTCCACTGAGAATGATGACACGTGGTGCAGTGGAGCACTTCTTGTGATAGCGTCGGCCACCACGTCGACGTCGCTTCTTGTTACAGTCGGAATTTGTAACCCCTGGTGCTTCAGATGAGCCGATATCCTGCTTCTTCTTAAAAGCCATTTTCTTACCTTGCTTGTCACTGTCGGAGCAACTTTCCTCTGGGTCTGAAATGCAAGCACACACCTATGAAACGCGGTGCGATACTTTACTTAACTTTGAATTAAAAAGCTATTAAATTTTCCGATGTTTGAAACCAAAAAAGCAGTGTTACCCGATCAAGAAGAAGAACCTTTTAAAATAAACTCAACAACTAATCACACTGTTAAAATTTTAAACATGGGGAACTTTTTCGGTTAATAAAAATGCGAATTCATAAATCGTAGGCTATTAGTTCTAAGACCAAGCAAGTCAACCACAATATTGGATTAAAGAGCCTTACCTTTACCGAACCCGCCTTCCAATATAGCATTTCCCAATTCCTCTTCTTCAAAATCCAAATCGACATCATTTTCATCCAAGTAGCTTATGTCCTCAGCATCTTCTTTTAGGAGGTTTTTGGGAAGGTACTTCCGAAAATCAAATGTATCCGCCAGTCTAAACTCATCTTCGTTGTCAGCGGTCTTGGTAACGCGGCACCTCCTAGTCTTAGGTTTGCTCAACGCCAACTCAGGCAGTGGGTTGTCAGCTTCAAGCTTTGCGTCACCACACTTGTCACGATTTTCTTCAGCCTGTCGAAGCTCAGTCGTTTCTTCCATGTTGCAAGCAGGTGTGGGATGCCGTCCTGGATTTTCTGCTTTCTGTCTGGCCCTTCGCTTTGCTCTGGTCTTCTCTTTTGTGATCTGAATAAAAGCATTAGCTTCTTTTTCGGATTTTGCCCTCTGCACCGCCTGAGCCTTGAATGTCAATGCCACGGGTGCGTCATAATCGAAGGCAGACACAATCCCCTGATTTCCGCCCTCCGCATCCATTTTGCCTCCAAACTACAGAGTGGAGTAACGAGGTAAAGTTAATGCAACAATCGTCTACAAATTGCATCGTTACGAGATGTACTGTGCAGTCGAAGAGGTATATGTATGAATAATTTCACTTGGTGGTAAGAAAATATGGGGTAGCCCAAGACCTCCTTGAAGACATAAGAAGTCATAATTCTAGGCCAAGGGATGTATTGCTGATGTACAGTAGGGCTTGAGGTAACAGGCATGGCCCGGAGGCCAGGACACCCGGCAGAGGAACAATGGCAAAGCCCCAAATTGACTTGTTACCAAAACCGGGAGTTAGACAAAAAATTAACGTAGTACACAAACCCTCGCATCTTTTAAGCATCATCTCCAAAGTTCCACTTGGTCAACTTCCCGCATAAGGCACCACAACGTAAGCATTGCTGCAAGAAAAATCCACGGTCCAACCGCGAGTGTCATCGAATTCCCATGCAACTAAGGTGATACTCTACCGCAATAACACTGACCCCTCCTGGCACTTCAACTGGATCTAGAGTTCCGACCTGTTTAAGAAATGCTTTGGGGAGAAGGGGAATTGCGCTGGCTATCATGCGTACCCGTCGCCAGTCGTAAGAACACTGGCCCAAAAGCAGAGTCTTGTGATGGGGACGGAGTTTATGATAATTCCTTGTCACTTTGTCCACATTTCAGTGCTGCCCAGCCATATCCATCAGACTTCTATCCAGCTAGTAGAGAGATGGAGGAGGTGTCGTGTGCTCACTTAATTGACATCTTCGTAGAGGTCCCGTTGAAAGCTCAGTAACAAACTTTTCAAGATAGTTCAGAATCACGGCCGGTGCCGCCACAGTTGTTAATAGCAAACCTGCAGAACGCAGAACCTGGTGATTGACTAAAGGTAGACATTCTAGCCCCTCAGGTAGGAGTATTCGCAGATTCTCCCATCCGCAGCAATATGAATTTCTTCCGCCCCACTAAGGGTTATCACTTAGTGGTAGCAATCATGAGAGGCGTTAAGGCAGTGCCACCAATGCAGCGCGCCAAGACTTCCCTGAAGACGAAAGAAGGCATGACACTCAGGCAGAATACGTACTGTCGACGCACCGAAGGTCTTGGGTTCCACGGGTGCGACTCGCAGGCCAGGCCACTCAGTAGAGGCACAATGACGGACCTCGTAATTAACCCGTTAGCAAAAAAAAGAGTTAAACAGACAGCTAGCGCACCACAGCATATGACTACGGAAAGGAGCTATCTAAATATTCGCGAATGGATGAGAATCAAATGAAAGCACGATGACTTTATTGACGAAAAAACTCAATAACGCCCCACGGTGGAGGACCACACCACCGAATTTGGTGCTCAGTAAGACACGCAATACGACCTCCGTTGACTTAAAGTAGCTGCACCAAAACATTATGTTGATAATCTACTACTGAAAAGGCATCGATAAGCGCATCATAAACTGTAACAAACAGTCTTTTATTTTCAGTCACAATAATCACAAGATTTGCAAGATATTACGTCGAATAGAATTAGTGCGAATTACTTCAATGTAATATTTTCATAAATGAAATCATGGCCGCATGTGATCCATTGACTGGTTCGCCTTTATGCCTTTACCAGGAAAGTAATCTTTTGCTATTGGTCTCTATCTTGGTTATTAGTTTGGAATGATTGAATATCCAATCCTATCTTAATCTAGTTTTGTTTTTCAATTAATGTTTTACAACTGCTGTGTTCACAAAGTGTGCTATCCTCGGGCAAATATCTGACAGATGATTTAGTATCGTTGGAATTTTCCGCGTTAAAGGAGTGATACATTTTTATGTCTTTTAATTTCAATGAGAATTTTTTGAATATAAAACCTAGTATTTTTAAAGTTAGCCACCCGAGTATCACTCCGTGTCAGCTGCATTCCGAGTTGTTATATCTCATATCTGAAAAAAACAAGAGGGTAATTCCAAAAGCTTTTGCATTTTGTAATGTGAATGTTGATTATAACGTATTTTGTACTTAGTTTCTGACACTTTTTTATTCAAGGATTTCTAAACATAAAAAGATTGCTAGCACTGGATAAACTTGATGCCAATCTTTGTAACCTCGTCTGCATATATCGGGTGACGTTCATTGATCAATGTCTGTGCCTAGGCAAAAGCCCAAATTATGGCTTGAGGAGGTGCGATTGATTTTGGTCGTGGATTTGTTTAGTCTTCTTCAGATGATCTTGACTCTAAACTTATAAGACAAAGGATGGGCATGACTGTGTCAGATTTTCTCGCTGCACTCGGCGGTAGCACGCCTCGTGGGGGTGCTGACTTGAAGTGTAGGGTGTGGCCAAAACACTCAGTGAATGGTAACCATATTTAATACTACTATTGACTTCTAGAGTTTCGTGACCCAATTTTCACTACGTGTTCCAAGAACTCCTCGGAAACTGACTGGTCCATACGGTACAAGGCGTTGGGTTGCTATGAGTAGGTCCGGTGTCATTTTCTATTGTAAATTTAGTCGAGACAATGCAACTGCTCCATCGTCCGAGAGTGGATCTAACGCCGTGGATACTCGTCTACCCAACGATTTGTCTAGTGAAGCTCGGTTGCGTGAGGATAAAATTACACCAGCTCAGCAAAAAGAGTAAACTGATAGTTGAATTGTGCTTTTTAAACAACTTGGTAGCTTTTTAATTTCCTTCCGCAAGTATTCTTGGGTCTTGATGTCAAATCTCATCCGCTTCACTTTAGGCTCATTGAAACCCTTCAACTTTCGGACAGTGATGAAGAAAACAATGCTGACGACAAACGGTCATCACCTCGGGAGAAGTCGAGGCCTACTACATCGAAGCGGAATGTCATTGCTCATAATTCATCCAGCTACGTGGAAGAGAGGCTTCTCAACTTGCCACAACTTATATCGCCTCTCCCCTCTGGAAATATAGCATTGAAGGTATCAGCTTCGCCGAGTTCTTTGAGGTAAATTATCACTGGTAGTTATTTAATGCTTTTTAGTTGCAAAATATACCTTTTCCCTTGGTGTGCACTCAATTTCATGCATTGCGTTGTTATATTTTCTAGATTTGGATGCTCGCAAATGTTTGGTCGATCTTGATCTTTAATATTTTGGGTTGTTTTGGCATAATTTACGTGCATCGCTAATTTCCTTGTAGACAAAATACCCGCAATCTTAATGCGAATGGTTTGGATAAATTGAAGCCTCGGAAAGGTACCCTCGAATCCGGCGTTCGACCAGAAAATCTCCAGAAGCCGAGCGTCTATTCACCGCTAGCTGTTCGTATAACTGAAGGCAATGCTGGTTCTAGTCATAATCAATACTCAGCGGACGCTATTAGTGTTCTGACATCTTTACCTGTCCAGCGCTTGAGCAACCAGGAGAATGTTCCGTCGGTAGAAAAACAAGTGGGATCATCCGAACTGTTTGTGCGACGAGTTTTAGCGGATGCAGAGGCATTTTGCAAACCGCTTCAACATTTACCGAGTAATCTTCGCGGTGATTGTAAAGAATCATCCGAGGAAGGTGATGCACGTGACACTTCATTGTGCCTCAGTTACGACAAACGAATATCTAGCTTGCCAAAGCCATTCTCTCTTAAAATAGTGTCTCCATTGTCCGAAACTTACATTAGCTTAGGACAATCCGTTGATGAAACACTACCGTCGCCTCCAAAACGGCTGCTCCTCTCAAAGGATTTAGAGACCTCTGTACCCTTGGTTTCTCTTGCTAGAGAGCAACCATCCAACCCACGAAAGGATGAAGCCATTGAGGAACTCAAATTTGCACACAATTCCTCGTGGATTTTATCATCCGTCGGAACAGTTGAATTGCGATCACGTCTTCTCTCTATCCTTCCGGTCTCTTCCAAGAGCTCCTCTTCGTGTTTGGATAAGTTGGCTTCTCTACGTTTCCTGCTAAGAAGTCTTCGAATGACCAATTCGGATTCGCACAGTGTGACGACACGAAGGCTAACTGGTGTTTTGTTGGCCCCTGCCACTCCTAACCCAACTCCTCGATTTGTCGAAATAGGTACAGGAGTAACGCCTAAGCGAACCACAGTTTTTGCCACTCAATATGAATCAAAAAGGCTGGTGAATTCTGCCGCGCAAACATCTCCTCGAACACAGGCTTCCGCCTTCACCAACACAAGCCCATCTCAATTAACATCGAGACGGATATCGGTTTCTATTAACACTGAACCGCTTCGTCCCGGTGCAATGGAAAACGGTTTCTCGGATGACTATTCTGCCGACTACTGTCTCAAGAAAGTGCTTGGTAGTAACGATGCCGTGATGGAGCGTACAACTCGAAGGTTCGTTTGCTCTCGTTGTATTGGATATTCTTTATCCTCTCTTGATGGGGTATTTGACTACAAATCGGTTTAAAGCACCATTTTTTACTGTTTTAAAGTCAACTCGATAACGTCTATGTACAAGGGCATAGTGTGGTTCGTATTTTTTTAACTAGTGATGGGTTTAGTCATTATCTTGTTCACTTTTGTATCAAATTTTGGTATTTATTTATTGCTCGCTCCTATCACACGAACTTAGTCCAGATTTTAAGATTTTAATAGAAATGAGTTCCGTTCATGGAACTTTCCTCATTATAAAGCGGTAAACGACATTCGTTTCTGACGGTGTAATTTGTATTTCAACACCAGTTATACTGATAATTTATTAGAGAATCAAACCTCATATTTCAAACGGCCATCCCTTTTTAGTTTTTTACATCTTGAAAAGGTTTTTTTCTAGTTTTGAGGATAGTACAGAAGAAGAGCAGTTGACTCAAGCAAGCAATTTGGACACCGAAGCCGCAACCTGCTGGAGCAAGTTGGTAAAGTTTGTGGCAGCCACCTCTTCTTCATCCTCTTCCTCTGGCAGCTCCATGCGACCCTTCGTTTGTTCCTGCGCGCCGGACACACAGCGTCTTATTCACAGCCTCTTTAGCCAGACTGACTTCACCTCTTATCCTGAGAAAATTTTGGCCTCCACTCGCCACCTCCTTGTCGCGGCACTCATGGCTACCTCGATGCTGGACGCGAAGCGTCGCTATGAGCAGGCCCTGGAAAGTCTGGCCAAGACAGCCTCTCGGATGCGACGGGCGGAATCTAAGCTCCTTCGCCGTGCTTGGGTTGCTACCCAGCGTAGTGGTGGTGTTGATTTGCCTATCACCGGCGTCGCAGACCTTGGCGGTGATGCCAAACGCTGGTCTGACCTCTGGTACTCGGCTCTCGCGCGAGTGAGAGCCGTTGTCAGTGAAAAGTTCCATCAGCTTATCGCGGACAAGGAACAAGAACTGCGCAAAAGGGTGAGCGCCAGCCACTGATTTAGCCACGTGTCTACCATTGACACACTGCTTTGTTATCATGAAAATTTGAACCTGAAGAAATCGTGAAACCATGTATAAAGACACGTGTGTAATCCGCCTTGATTGGCGCATGCGGTGGCACATTTTGTAAGCGCGCACGTATATCACCACCGATTTTGCTGTGACATTACGCATGTGACCGCACGAGTGTATGTAACCTGGCGTTGAAGGTGGTGCCTTCTGGCTGCTGTCATTGCCGCTGTATCGCCTACTACTTGTCCTCCCTATTCACGCACGTTTGCGTATGGAATTTGTTGCAGTAATGCTTTTGCAGAACCAGGTGTGTATGTGCTGGTTTTCGCGCGTACATGTGCTTGGTGGTGGCAAATGCAGTTGCAACACTGTCCTCTTCCTACCACGAGTGCACGTGGGTACCTCAATTTATTCCTTTCCCTTTGAAGAACGCATCTATTGATCTGGTTAACCTTAGACTTTCCTTGCTTGAATCAATTAAGACTGTTCGAATTATCATTTGGAGTTTACAACACTGCATACGGGTTAGAACCAGTTGCCATAACTTCGTGTGAACAACCGCCATGTTCTGAGTTCTGTTGGTCGTTTTTACCTATTCAGCTCTCCTTTATAGACATTGCTTGGGTACTATTGAGGCAGGTGCCAGACTTAATCTTGGTAGTTTTCCTTCTCACATGTCTCCAGTGTGCATGCATGGGCGGTGTAAATAAAACAAGAGGAGTCGATCAGATACAGTTGTCTCAGACGCTTAATTGGCTTAATCTTACGTCTGAACCCTCCCCCCCCCCCTTATTAGCCATCGAGCCTTCAGGTCATGGCCAGTTTTCGCGACATAAACCACTTACGATGATGTACGGTAATTTTCAATGTTGTTCTCGCCTTTTACAGATCACCGAGGACCCATTTTTGAAGCATTTGAAATTGCTCAACGCAGAAGAGGATCTCTTGACTGTATGCGCCTCTCCTTCATCTACACCTTCGCGTAATGGTTCAACAGATGGTCGACCTCGTATCCAGCCAAAGCCTGATGGATTTAACGAATCTAGTGAGTTGGCTTTTCCTCTAAAGCCTATGCAAATCTGTGTTCTGTGCATCAGGCCTAAGGACGTGTTGATCCCTTTCTTCTTTGTGTGTCTAAAGTGAACTATGATAGCCTAGAGCCAACATTTACATATATTTTTGAAATAGACAATTTCTTATACTGCGTGCACCTTCTGCCTACCTGTAGATTGAAAATTTTTAAGTTTCTCTAAAGGTGCGCGAATGTCATAGTCATCATGTAATTGAATTTGTGATTTGGGTCTAATGTTGTTATTAATTACTAAAGTAGAAAAGTAAAAATGGCATTATGGTTATGCAGCTTTGAAATTTGTTCGGCATTTTTTTGGTGCAGCTAACATCCCCATATTCGCTGCAATTTTATATCTTGTAATTTCGGTGTGATTAGCTGATTCGTTGAAGGCTCGTATCGACATATTTTTCATTGGCCGCCATTACTGTCTTTGACTGTTAGAATCAGATATGTGTGCAGTGCCCAGATCAACACTGGAGCGTTTAGTCAAAGTCTTTCAAATTACTTCATTGGCCGGTGAATCGATGCGATCCCGGCAGGAGTCTGAACTCATCCTTCCTACGGACAGATTTGCTGTCTTTGGTTGTGAAGGCACCAGGCAGCAGCAGTCACACCAGCAACTTCCCATCTTCGTTGCTCCCGCTCCTTCCACCAACATGACGCCTCTCATCGTCTACATCGATAGCGTGCTCCAGCTTCATCGGCAGCTTCTCTCGTGCCTTGCAGTGTGTCCCGAAATGCCGCAGTACCAAACCTCGGGTACTTCCACTCCCCAATCCAAAAAGTTGAAGTCTCCCCTTGCTCCTCCTCCGGCTCCCCCATCCACTACCAAACACTCCACACAGCGGAAAGGTAAACATTCAAAGTCACCTGTACCTCCACCACCCCCTGCATTTGAAGATCTTCCCATCCGTCCACACGACCCGGTTGTGAGTAAACGCTCTAAGCACCGAAAACACCGACAAGGCAGCCATTCCGATGAGACCGTAAGCTCAGAATTCAGTGAGGTGAAAAAGAAGAGAAAACACAGAGACTCGACTTCGCCATCAGGACAGATGCCTGAGCCTTCTCCCCGCACGCGTGGAAAACATAAATTGGAGGACGAGCGACCAATGAAGTACAAATCACGCAG
>NW_020170427.1:72804-80526 GCF_000524195.1 Echinococcus granulosus
GCGGCTGCCTCACGTAAAAATTTTGACCGAGGCGAGGGTGATGAAACTGATGATTCCATAAGTCAGAGGCATCTTCATCGAGAGAGTAAAAGGTCTAGAGGAAGATCCGTAGTTCCTCCCACTCGAGAGGGGTCTGGAGCTCAACTTAATGGTGGTGGCGGTGGTGGTATGGAGACCTACTCGCCCAGAAAGAACTCCTTGATTAGTGCCTCTTCGTACAGTCCCTCCCGACCCGCCTTCTCCAATGAAAGACAAATTGGTAGTGGTGCCGGCAACAGTATCTACGAACCTACATACATTCCCTCCGTGCCTGCTCCTCATCCTGCCTCTAGACGAACTCTTTTGCATGACTTGCCTCCAAAGCCGCCCATGGATCCAGATTTTTATGCAAAGTGGATGGGTAGGGGTTCGTCGAGTCGGCGGTGAACAAGAAAAAACGTCTTTCAGCTGCAGGTCTGAAAAGGACGACTTTCATCGTCCTAGTCTTTCATCCTCGAGCTTGTGCGTGCATGGTTGTACGCGGTCCTGCCTATATGTATATATTTTGTAGAGAAGGGTTCAGAAGTAGAACCACTACGATTCCTGCCTCGTTCGCCTGAGCAGAAAACCGACTTTCTATTTTTTAATTACGCGATTTATTCGTATCCGATGGTTCAGGTCACACTAACTTATTCCAATCTTGTATTTTGATCAGCCTGGACCACTTGTGTATATAAAGAAAAAAACTAAGCTCCGTAACCAAGATATAGAATTTTAAAAGAATCTAACGATGTTTTACTCTTTGCTTAACTTGAGACCTTTGGGGAGTGGGGGTGTGGAAATGTCCCTTGTACTAATGATAATTTGTTAATGCTCACTGATTTGCTAGATTATCGCGCAGAATCCTGCGGCATCTCATGCGCTCAATCTTTGTAGTCATTCACAAACATGGTTAATCGTTTCCCTGTTTGTTTATCCTCTAGTACTTCGTCCCTATGCCAGTTCCTCTTATTCGACATCCAGTCATAGCTATCGATGTTTTTAAAGTTTGCCGGTAGGTCATATTCTACGTCGACGAAATGTAAGCTACCGTTGCATTCGGCCTTAATTCGACTCCTAAGTCTGTAAACATATGTCGGGTCGGATGTTGGGACTCTGCGGTTCTCTTTTTTCTAACCCCAGTTTGTCAAAATATCGACTAATGAGCGGATTCCACATCCGGTTTCGTACTCTCAACAGGTCTCGTCATTTCGTTATTTAAGGTGTTGAGTACTTTTACTGTGTCAAATTTCAGGCCACACGTGGTGCTGTTTGTGTGAAGAATTTGCACGTAATATTTTATTTCACCAGAGTCGAGGTGGCTTAGATAAAGCTGTGATTTTTCACACCGGTGAACTTTGTCGATTCCACCATCTTTCACGCAGGTGATCTCAATGCAAAAGAGGTGCTCAATCCTATTTGAATCGGCATATCAGCACCTCTGATGTACTGAAACCAACAAACTACCACAGGACTTGCTTACTCTGATATTCTTCTAAGCAGTTGATGAAGCTAGTTTTTTGTCCTATTGTTCTTTGATTTACCTCAATAGTTTTCATATTTTTAACCACGTGACTTTAACTAGCCTTTCTACTAAGTACGTCAATGAATAGCCAGAGTTGTCAAATGCGCCCTCCAACAATATCGGTTACTTAAGCGGAATCAGAAGTTTAGCCGCTGGAACTCGGGTAAATTCAACCTCCAAAATTCGCTTTTGCAATGTCGCAAACTACCTTCACCTACATGGATCCAACAACCAGCCAATCATTTCTTTCGGCCAATTAACGCCCAGAGTTCTGACCAATGGCGGCTTGGGGGCTGCTGATAGTGATGTTTTACGATTCAGTTGTCCAATCGTTCCCTTTATTAGTTCACTAGAAATCTCGTACACTTCGTCTGCACAAGTTCTGTAATGCTACTGCTCAAAGGACATTTGTGTTGTCTTTTTGACAGAAAGAAAGCAAAGCCTACTTCTGATTCAGTTGCAGCGGCTGCCATCGATCAGCTTGTTACAAAGAGGCGCACATACAAATTTGCGTTCTTTCATTTCGTACTTACTTGGTGTATGTGAGTTTGTATGTATGCATGTGTGCGCATAAACTAGCCGCAGTTATGCTGGTGGGATGCCGAAATACATCCACGCATCATTAGCATTAGTTGCATGTGTCATTTATGTTTATCTCCCCATGAAGATGCGCTAAAATTAGCGGTCTGCTCTGGCATTCCAATGTGCTGTGTCATTTGAAATCATCGGTAAGTATGCCGAAATATGTAGGATTTTTCCCTGATTAATTCAGACTAGCTACTTTCATAAAGCCAGTGCCAGTCTGATCTGAAAGGTTTCAAGCGATTCTCTTCTGCATCAATAATTCCTCTGAGCGGTAGCTCAGAAGCTGTCTAAAATAGAGTTAACAATGATCTTCGGGTAGACTGTAAATTCCAAGCTCAGTGAAGGCATTTGCTGGATTAATGAGCATTATGTAGTTTCTTGGTAAGTTTAGGAATGTTAAGTGGGACACTCATTTTCGATTCAATGAACTGGCGTGTGCTTACAGTAAGCTGTCACTGATAATTGCTAGTTCAAAAACAACTACAAAGTGCATCAAAGTGAGAAGTAGCATTGCTTTAGAGCCTGTAATTTACGCCAGTAGTAGTGGAGTATATCATTTTTAACCATTTCTGATAAGATTGAACTAATTGAGTAGATTTCCCCTAACAGGAGTGCTGCTTATCCCAACTAGGTGGCATGATGACTTGAGTTAGCTCTGCTTGATCCCAATTTGGACCTCCTCTGATTACTTTTCTGTCTTCTGCGGTAATGACTAAACAGTAAATAACTGCAAGGGGTTGTTGGCTCTCCCAACTTCGTGTGTGCTATTTTCGTTGTATTTTTTCTCTCATCTGCTTGCTTTCACTTTACTAGATAGTGTACTCACGGCTTTATCTAGGTAGCTTGAAAGTATTGTGAATCAAAGTTGTATCAGATATTTGAAATTATCATTCCGTTTCACAGTATGAACGGAAAATGTTCATAAATTTGCGCATTATTAGATTCCGGTTCAATCTATTGTCAAATTGGGGAATAACTAAAGGTTCCATTAATTACAAGGACATGCACTATCTGAACACATCATACCTGCGTACGCTATGGGTCTAATTGCCTAAAAAGTAGTTGTTATTCTTAGGTGGTCATTGTTCCTGCATGTGTGAATTGGAGATGTGAAAACCAATTTCAGTTACTTAGCCTGCAAGTGGACATTTAGTTATCACCCACCCGTCTCCTGAGTGACTCACCAATTTTGTACTAAATTGAAGTGACAACGTCCTACTAAACACCTGTCTACTTCTCGTAAATTAGTTTAGAAATCCTTTAGATTTTTCAAGGATTAGCACTTTCGATACAGTAATAAGGCCATATAACGTGGTTCATCACCGAGCCTAACCCTCATTCCGTCTTTAACTCACACAAAGGTGACGGAATAAAATAAACTTCTGTTAACTTTTCAAAAGTTGTAACTCCCTCAATCGGGTTGTTGAATATACAGGAGTGGTTTATGTTTGGTTATAAAGTGAGACGGTCTCCTTCATCAACTGAAAATGCGGTAAAGCAATAAAAATGGGCAAATTTATCTAAAGCAGGAAGCTAAGCTTTTATGAGATGGGAGATCCTCAACATAGTCTATGGATAGGTGTAGCTAATGGTGCGGATTTTTAATTCGAAAATATGGCGTAATCAGAATGTGAGCAAATCAAGGAACTATGGCTCCCCAATGGAGGACCCATTCGATTTTTATTCCGTTACTGATGCTTCTTCATTAGAGTCTACCCGACATATCGACTCAATAAGGCAAAGATCTCTTTGAATTTATGAGCGTAAGAAGATATTCTAAGTTTTGTGATCACAGAACAGTAATCTTTACGAACCTATTAACTAGTCTTTTTCAGTCAGGCCTTGTACTTTAATGGCTGCAGTGTCTAATGGAGGAATCAGTCCTTCCTGAAAACTTGAAAGCACACCTGCCTAGGAGGCGTCTTTTGGCGTTAAGGTCAAAAATTTATGAGCTTGTCGGTGTGTAAATTGAATCTAGACACAAACACACGTACAGTGGTTGGGTTTCACTCATCCCACAAAACTTCATTCCCTTGGGTATGTGTCCTGACACGTAATATCGGTAATTTGGTGAAGACAGACGCACTCCCATAAGCCTTAAGCTAAATTGTGTTAACCACCGATTCCGAAATCAAAAGCGGGTTTATTGATACTAGAGCGCATGTGACCACCCAATATCCGCACTAACTTGCTTGAGTGTATTGCCGAACAACGATGACATTCACTCATTCTTTTAGTCAAATCAACTAGCGAGACATTATTTTAGGCTTTATATTTAGGTATAGTTGTGATTTATAACAACTACAGGTGTTAATAGACTCGATTCTTTTAAGAACAGAGGTAATGCATGCCCAAACAGCTTCATTCAAGAAATTTCCTACTAGAATTTAACCTCATGCAAAGTCTTTTCTAGCTTTATTCATTTTTTTCTGTTCATTTTTCACATTCTCATCCATTTACTTGAGGTTTTAATAATTGATATTGAGATCTTCTCAGCTCAAATGATCACTAATAAATAGGCGTTTTGAAAGAATGCTATATATGCAAGGCCTATCTCAGTGTCACGATGCTATCCGAAAGTTTCTGCCATTCTGGACCTTGCAGTGTGAAATCGACTGCAGTCAAGTTTTTTTAAGTAAATGGAATTAATCGAAGACGGTGGTAGCTTGTGTCTCAAATATAGTCATATGACGAGTTCCACTGGAGATGATCTCTTGAAATTGATGATAGCGAAACAAAGGTTTGAAAAAGCACTTTTGATTACTATAATATGCCTTTGAAAATCTACTAAAGCTTAGAAATTAGGCTAACAGAAACAACAGCCCTAATGATTAGGAATGCTTCCCACTGAGCTTAAGTGAATCAGCCATTAAAAATAGTGCCTAAAATGGGTTAGTTTTGCCAGCATAAGCAGCCGATGAATAAACGGGACTTGTACTTCTGCGGCGATTTAGCCACAATAGCATATGACTGGGATACCTACACGCAAATTATCGCAAAATCGGTGAATCAAACATTTTAATAGGTAAATCAATTGTGTTTCCATTGCGTACAGGTGTAAAGCTTTACATTTTTTATTACAAATCTTCCATATACTATCGGAATTCGGGTTTTACGATTCCATGTATAATAGTTTTTGGAAACAGTGATTTGGCGCATCCTACGCGACTTATCGTGCAATACTTCTAGATTACGTTTAGCTTTTCTAAATGCAACAGAAGGACAAAAATTGGGTCTTATAATTAAAAGTCTATTAATTTTATTTTGTTTGAACATACTGCACAAGCTATTTATAGGAGCGGTGGATCTAGCACACGCCCAATGTTTTTATTGGTTTGTTATGTCTAAGCAAATTAGGCCGTTGTTAAATTTAACAACAATAGAGGTCCCACCTAAATTTCTCCAAGTAACATAATAGTTGGGTGTCTAAGATTTGTTATAGACCTTGGAGGAATCGGCGAAGACAGTTAAAAAGCTTAAGGAGACGGAATCCGACATTGTCAGTTCAGCGGTAAACAATTTTGCTGGTATCTTACAATCATTAGGCTAATCGCTCAGGAACGGAAGATGACCGGCGTATGTTACAGGCTGGATTGATTTACCTTGCTCTTACTGAGCCAGATCCCCGGCGTTCTTACATACAGGATATCGTTTTGATCTCACGAGATAATCTCAATTATGCTCTTTCTGAGCTAACTAGGTTAGTAGCGGAAACATGGCCTAAAATGCATCAAGAAGTCCGGAAGAATATGCTTAGCATCGTTGCTGAACTGCTCGCCACACGTGGTGCAAATGTTGACTTATTAATGCTGCACTCATATCGGAGAATGCAGGGTATGAGAACGTTTATAAAAAATGACATATTTGAACTCCATAATCCGTACGTCTGTTTCTTTATAGGTGGAGACTTAAGCTCGCAGAACTTATGGCTTATCCAGTCACTTCTCGACATTATTGTCAGAAATAAGTATGTGAATGGCTTATCATTACCTCCTTCAGAGACCTAAATTATGCTTGATTTTGTATCCTTTTTAGGGAATCGTTGGAACAAAACGATCGGAGTACTTTTCTCTTGTCTTTGACGGTCTACTCCTTCCTGCGTATCATCCCAGATCACCATAGTGATACGAACTCATTTCTAAAAACACCCGATGGCACCGCGTTGCTTTCGAAGCTATCCGTTTTGTACCAGCGAGAGTCTAATCTAGTGATTGAACTTATACGGAAAAATGTATGCGGCTTTTATTGGGTTGCTATTTAATGTCCTTTTAAAATCTAGTTTGATAAGTGCGCTTCTATTGGTCGTGATTTCATCCGGTTGCTCTCTTATCTTTCTCGCGTTGAACCCTTCCAAAAACTATGGAACGATATATTCACAGACATTACCTCCCTTTCTTCACTCCACAAGCGTAAGTCCTTGTTCTTTTTTCTGGTGACTACCAACTAAAATAATTTCCCTGGCATTGCATTATGCTTCCTTTTATCATAGATGTGAATTCTATTTTGGATATTCTTACACCTGGACAATATACACTTACTCTTATCAACCAAGAGATGGACGTTTGCATTCGATGGATGCTTCGAAATGTGCATTACGCGGCTAATTTCCCTGTTAGACGTTATCAGGATTTATTTAATGTAGGTTAAAACCGCTTTTATTATCGGCCGTTCACACTTATTTACGTGGTATGATTAGCTTTTCAGTTAAATGTTTTAAGTATTACTGGATTTGCCCTTTTTCCTTCTTCAATGTTTTTGATAATCAAACCGTATTTGCTGGTGATATTTACATTTTCCCTTTCGACAGACAAAATATCTTTCAGCCCCAGAAGGTCAAAACCTACGAGTGGCCCTGACAAGATTCATTGTAAATAATTTCTACCCTGACAACGAAATGCTCGCCTCAACCCTCATGCCCCGTTGGAACGCCATATCCTGGATTATTTCGCTGTGTACCGTAAGGCCCCTTCTTTGACCCAACTTTGATGGTGGGGAGATTTACTCGAGATGTTGTGTTTTGGCGCAACAGTCGAATCAGTTTTAGCTTACTTGTTTAAGCTTAGGAAATGGATTTGGGAAATCATCTTCCTTAGGGTTTGGTGTGTATGTCCACCCATGAAGGAGGCTAATCGAGTTCCTATTAAATGTGCATGATTAGGATTTGCATGACCCCTTGTAAATCACTAGGCATGTTAAATAATTTACACTGTTGTGAATACTGTTTGATTGCTATAAGGTGGTGAAATTAGGATTGATGCCGTACGTTGTTGGAAATTCCTGTGTGAAAGCCGAATCTGTATTAAGCGCAGTGTCTTTCCTAAAAAGAAAACCGTCGAAATTGGGGAAGCTTTTGCTCAATTAGTGCTAACTCTTCTTAATTTTATTGGAAAAGAATTACAAAGCAATTGTTGCCACAGTACACTGAAACTTTCTCGGTAAGCAGTACTTCGTTTCCTTCTCTAGGTGGATATTTGCCTACAACTTTAAGGGCTTGCTATAATTTCCCCCTAATTTAACAACATATCTTCTAATCTTTGTTTGTGCCTCCATTGCTATCTGAATGCTGCTGTTCTCCTTAGCCTAGGAAGTGATTG